>NW_026880143.1:0-295540 GCF_032173495.1 Musca vetustissima
TTAATTCCCAATTTGAAGACTTCAGCTCTATCTGTTCACCTAAATCCAACATCCACCAAATTTAGTACCAATTAAGTAGTATTCATACAAATAAGTACGATTTTTTAAAGCTAATTCCGATTATCAAGATTCCATCTCTACACACTTAACTGAAGGTAAATAGTACGGAATTTAGTACCATTTTACACTTTTTATACACATAAGTACGAATGTCTTAAACCATTTCCGTACATCAACACCACTTCCCAACATGTTTTCCATTTAAAATGTCAAGATTCCAGCTATATATGTTCAATATATATACAATAGGAAATAAATTCAGTAAAGTTTAGTACACTTATAGGTCGAATTTCCAAAAACCCTTTTGCACATCTTTCTAACTTTCCATCAGTGACCAACATTCCAAATTTCAGAATTCTAGCTCTTCCCGTTCGCTAATAAAAAGGGTACCATATTTGGTACATTTTAGTACTTTTCGTACCCTTCTACTTCCAACAAAATCACTCACAATCCAAATTGTACCATATTTAGTACACAGTAGTACGAATTTCCAAAACCTCCAACTTACCCTAACCCTACAACCCCACAGTGACCCTAAATCCAAGTTTCAGGATTACAACTCTGTCGGTTCACTCACAATTCAATTTGTACCAAATTAAGTACACTGCAGTACGAATTTCCAAAACTTCCTACAGACCCCAATCCTACACCCTCACAATGATCCTAAATCCAAGTTTCAGGATTCAAACTCTATCGGTTCACCCTCAATTCAAATTGTACCAAATTTAGTACATAGTTGTACCAATTTCCAAAACTTCCTAAATATCCCAATCCTACACCCCCACAGTGATCCTAAATCCAAGTTTCAGGATTCCAACTCTATCGGTTCACCTACAGTTCAAATTGTACCAAATTTAGTACATAGTTATACCAATTTCCAAAACTTCCTAAATATCCCAATCCTACACCCCCCCCACAGTGATCCTAAATCCAAGTTTCAGGATTCCAACTCTATCGGTTCACCCTCAATTCAAATTGTACCAAATTTAGTACATAGTTATACCAAACTCTTTCGGTTCACTCACAATTCAATTTGTACCAAATTTAGTACACTGTAGTAAGAATTTCCAAAACTTCCTACTTAACCCAAACCTACACTCCACAGTGATCCTAATTCCAAGTTTCAGAATTCCAACGCTATCGGTTCACTCACAATCCAAATTGTACCAAATTTAGTACACAGTAGTATGAATTTCCAAAACCTCCAACTTACCCTAACCCTACAACCCCACAGTGACCCTAAATCCAAGTTTCAGTATTACAACTCTATCGGTTCACTCACAATTCAAATTGTACCAAATTTAGTACACAGTAGTATAAATTTCCAAAACCTCCAACTTACCCTAACCCTACAACCCCACAGTGACCCTAAATCCAAGTTTCAGGATTACAACTCTATCGGTTCACTCACAATTCAATTTGTACCAAATTTAGTACACTGCAGTACGAATTTTCAAAACTTCCTACAGACCCCAATCCTACACCCTCACAGTGATCCTAAATCCAAGTTTCAGGATTCCAACTCTATCGGTTCACCCTCAATTCAAATTGTACCAAATTTAGTACAAAGTTATACCAATTTCCAAAACTTCCTAAATATCCCAATCCTACACCCCCACAGTTATCCTAAATCCAAGTTTTAGGATTCCAACTCCATCGGTTCACCCTCAATTCAAATTGTACCAAATTTAGTACATAGTTATACCAATTTCCAAAACTTCCTAAATATCCCAATCCTACACCCCCACAGTGATCCCAAATCCAAGTTTCAGGATTCCAACTCTATCGGTTCACCTACAGTTCAAATTGTGCGATATTAAGTACACAGTAGTACGAATTTCGAAAACTTCTTACTTACCCCAAACATAGATGCTAAATCCAAGTTTCAGGATTACAACTCTTTCGGTTCACTCACAATTCAAATTGTACCAAATTTAGTACACAGTAGTACGAATTTCCAAAACGTCCCACTGAACCCAAACTTTCACCCCCAGAGTGATCCTAAATTTAAGATTTAGGATTCCAACTCTATCGGTTCACCCACAATTCAAATTGTACCAAATTTAGTACACATTAGCAAAAATGTTTAAAACTTCCTACATATCTCGATATTACACCCCAACAGTGATCCTGACTCCAAATTTCATGATTCTAGCTCTATTGGTTTGCATAAAATTCAAATTGTACCAAATTTAGTACCATTTAGTACCCATGAATAAAAATTACTGAAACTGGGTAAAAAAATTCCAAAATTACGTACATTCCCAGTCCTACACTCCGACGGTAATGTTAATTTCAATTTTCAGGATTCCAGCTCGATTTTTATCTCCAAATTAAATTTGTACCAAATATAGTATCATATAGTACTTTTCGTACACATGAGTACACGCTTCCAAAACCATCTCCTTAAATGGACTCTACATCTCATCCCTAATTCGCATTCCAAATTTCAAGTTTTTAGCTCTATCAATTCACATGGTACGAAATTGTACAAAATTAAGTACATTTTAGTACTTTTCGTATATTTATAGTTCGAATTTCCAAAAACACGTTAATACATATATCCTACACTCAGCGACCACCAATCCAAATTTCAGAGTTCTAGCTCTACGGGTTCGTCAAATACAAATGGTATCATATTTAGTACTTTTTAGTACTTTTCGTACCGTTCTAGTACGAATTTCCAAAAACCCTTTTGTACATCTTCCTAACTTTACATCAGTGAACCACATTCCAAATTTCAGAATTCTAGCTCTTCCCGTTCGCCTAATACAAAGGGTACCATATTTGGTACATTTTAGTACTTTTCGTACCCTTCTAGTTCGAATTTCCAAAAACCCAGCCTTATCTCACGCCTACACACCAACACCAACCCACACACAAAATTTCAAGCTTCTAGCTTTAGCCGTTTCGTCTGGGCGATGATCTGTCAGTCACTCACTCACTCACTCACTCACTCACTCACTTAACACTAAGCTCTTTTATATATATAGATAACCTAATATAATTGCTATCATAGAATATGTTCACATATCCTGATAAAAATTTTATTAAAACGGGCCATTCCAAATAAATCACCCCGATTCCTGAAACCAAATCGGTAGCGTTCTCCTCTGTCGCCAAAATATACCCATTACTTTATCTTCCTATTAAATATTCATATCCAAAATTGTTTTTCTGTTGTTTTGTAAAATATTGCATAAATAATTTGATTTGAAAGAAATGGATTAAATAAAATCAAAATATAACAGGATTTCAAAATCAGCTACTTGTTATATACACAGATGTGCAAATAACAAAAAACGAAATAAAAAACAGCTGTCGATATATTTTTTAAAACGCACCACGATTATTTCAAATACAAATAATTTGATTCAGTAGCTGCGTGAATCATTGACATTGAAATATTTACTAGCTGGTTAGGAGATTAATTGTTGATAAGCTGGGCTGACTTGTTTTCAATTTTTTTTATAAATTGGAGATTTAAAAATTAATTACAAATTAGCTAGTTATAATCATGTGTCGGGATATTCTGCCTAAAAGCGGTTTATTTATATGTGATGCTAGCTTTCTTGGAAATATTCAAAATACAGTCAAATCCGTTTAATTGAATTGAAGGTGGTCAAATTGAATTTGAGGGTTTTCAATAATGCGAAGTCTGGATATTTGTTATATTTTTCATTAAAACGAATTCTTTAAAAAATCCACGCCTTTAGGCCTTCTAATGGTCTATAAAAATTCTTTAAAAAATCCACGCCTTAAGGCCTACTAATGGTCTATAAAAATTCTTTAAAAATCCACGCCTTAAGGCCTACTAATGGTCTATAAAAATTCTTTAAAAAATCCACGCCTTAAGGCCTACTAATGGTCTATAAAAATTCTTTAAAAAATCCACGCCTTAAGGCCTACTAATGGTCTATAAAAATTCTTTAAAAAATCCACGCCTTAAGTCCTACTAATGGTCTATAAAAATTCTTTAAAAAATCCACGCCTTAAGGCCTACTAATGGTCTATAAAAATTCTTTAAAAAATCCACGCCTTAAGGCCTACTAATGGTCTATAAAAATTCTTTAAAAATCCACGCCTTAAGGCCTACTAATGGTCTATAAAAATTCTTTAAAAAATCCACGCCTTAAGGCCTACTAATGGTCTATAAAAATTCTTTAAAAAATCCACGCCTTAAGGCCTACTAATGGTCTATAAAAATTCTTTAAAAAATCCACGCCTTAAGGCCTACTAATGGTCTATAAAAATTCTTTAAAAAATCCACGCCTTAAGGCTTTTTAATGGTCTATAAAAATTCTTTAAAAAATCCACGCCTTAAGGCCTTCTAATGGTCTATAAAAATTCTTTAAAAAATCCACGCCTTAAGGCCCTCTAATGGTCTATAAAAATTCGTTAAAAAATTCACGCCTTAAAGCCTTCTAATGGTCTATAAAATTTCTTTAAAAAATCCTCGCTGTAAGGTCTTCTAGAGGCCTATAAAAATTCTTAAAAAAATCACGCCTTAAAGCCTTCTAATGGTCTATAAAAATTCTTTAAAAAATCCACGCCTTAAGGCCTTCTGATGGTCTATAAAAATTCTTTAAAAAAATCCACGCCTTAAGGCCTGCTAATGGTCTATAAAAATTGTTTAAAAAATCCACGCCTTAAGACCTTCTAATGGTCTATAAAAATGTTTTAAAAATCCACGGCGTAAGGCCTTCTAATGGTCTATAAAAATTCTTTAAAAAATCCACGCCTTAAGGCCTTCTAATGGTCTATAAAAAATCTTTAAAAAATCCACGCCTTAAGGCCTTCTAATGGTCTATAAAAATTCTTTAAAAAATCCACGCCTTAAGGCCTTCTAAAGGTCTATAAAAATTCTTTAAAAAATCCACGCCTTAAGACCTTCTAATGTTTTATAAAAATTTATTAAAAAATCCACGCCTTAAGACCTTCTAATGTTCTATAAAAAATCGATTAAAAAATCCACGCCTTAAGGCCTTCTAATGGTCTATAAAAATTCTTTAAAAAAATCCACGCCTTAAGGCCTTCTAATGGTCTATAAAAATTCTTTAAAAAATCCACGCCTTAAGACCTTCTAATGGTCTATAAAAATGCTTTAAAAAACCCACGGCGTAAGACCTTCCAGAGACCTATAAAATTTATTAAAAAAACCCACACCGTAAGGCCTTCCAATAGTCTATAAACATTGTTTAAAAAATCCACGCCGTAAGACCTTCTAGAGGCCCATAAAAATGCTTTAAGAAATCCTCGCTGTAAGGTCTTCTAGAGGCCTATAAAAATTCTTTAAAAATTCACGTCGCAAGGCCTTCTAGAGGCCTATAAAAATCCTTTTCTTTTAGGGCCTTTACTAAATTCTTTAAAATACCCCAAAGGCCCTGTTACATTCTTTCTATTAAATGTTACTTTCGAGAATCATCCTCCTTCAAATATATTTTTTCCAATTAACCGAAGTTTTCAATTAAGCAGATTCGACTGTAAATTTATTATAGGCGCGTTGTATACCATTATAATCATGGTATAATAATAGAAGGTAACAGCAAGTGTTTTTGTACAAAAATCGATACAACAACCACATGGAAATTTGTTGTTGTAAGTTCTACTAGTGTCAACTCATTTGACAGAAAAATGTAAACAA
The DNA here is from genome assembly GCF_032173495.1 of Musca vetustissima. Taxonomy (NCBI): domain Eukaryota; kingdom Metazoa; phylum Arthropoda; class Insecta; order Diptera; family Muscidae; genus Musca; species Musca vetustissima. Next base: position 5,705 of record NW_026880143.1, read on the forward strand.
ACAAACAAATTATCATCAAATTATTTTTATTTTGAAAATGAAATATTTTCGAATCCTCAAAATAAAAATTGAAAAACATGAATGAAAATCTATCAAATTTATATTTCTATCGCTTCCACATCTTTCCTATAATTGAGCCATTGCTATATATATGTGTAACTCATATGAAAATGCTGGGAATAGCGAGTTATTCCTTGAAGAAAGATTTGCTTCCTCAAACTTTCCCAGCAGGCAGATTGAGTAAATTGAATACGGGAGCACATTTAATAAAGAACAATTTCAAATTGTATGCGTTCCCAATTTTCCTGTTGGGTGATTTTTAAAAACATAATTTGTCAAATTCATATTGACACTAGTATTACGATGGAATCAAATCAGCTGGGACTTGCTGTTACCTTTTATAATTGTACCATGCATTATAATTAAAAAAAGTTCAAATATTATTAAATAACTCGAAAGTCCCGTAAATGTCAACGAGTTCAGAATGTAATTAATACAATTGTGTTGTTGTTGTTATTTTTTTTCAAATTTTAAGAGATGAATTCGCTCTGAACCTAATCACAATATTTTCCAGAGTCTATCAAGCCCTTAGGCGTGGATTTATTAAAGAATATTTTCCAAGGGCCAACTTAGGCGTGGATTTATTAAAGAATATTTTCCACAGACTATCAAACTCTTAGGCGTGGATTTATTCAAGAATATTTTTCACAGGCCAACTTAGGCGTGGATTTATTAAAGAATATTTTTCTAGGGCCAACTGAGGCGTGGATTTATTAAAGAATATTTTTCAATGGCCAACTTAGGCGTGGATTTATTAAAGAATATTTTCCACAACTTTATTCGAATTCAGAATTCAACATTTTCATATTCTTTAAATTAATTTCATTAATTTGTATTTATTTACAAAACAATTAGCAGCACTAATTTTGATATAATCAAAATTCATTAACAAAAATTATACGTTACATTTTAATCTTATAATACTTTACAAAATAAATTATCGTTATTTCTCACTGGTCTCTATTTAGGTAAGTACTTCAAATATCTCATTTCATGGCAAAGCCAAACGGCAAAAGAGAGCAACAACAATGAACCCGATTGATGGGCGGCAGCCAAATGCACGGGGACATGATTCAGTAAAGTGCTAATACCCAATGTGACCTGTAACCATGCCACCAAGGCGGCAGAATTCATTGCCCAATAGGCCCGCTTGGGTAATCTGGTGCGTCTTGACAACAACCACATGGCAGAGACTAATGTCAATGTGGTAACACCTAAAATGCGATGATTAAATTGTACCGTTGTGGGATTCTCGGTTATATTCTTATTAATCGGTTGGAATGCCAACAGATCGTCGGGTAACCATTTATCGCCCATCTTCGGGAATGAATTATAAACCAAACCAGCATCAAGACCAGCTACAAATGCCCCAGAGAAGGCTGTCAGGAAAATTAAACCCTTGGCAGCATAGGCAAATCGCTTAAAACGCAATGTACTCAAACTGGCTGTGGGGAATTGTTCGGCCGGCAACAGTTTCTTAAGGCCCTGTGACAGGAAGAGGGTGTATAGGACAAAGGCAACACCCAAATGGGCAGCGAGACGATGTTGTGATACACGTGGCACATCATTGACATCTTCAAAACGATTTTCCAAACCCGATTTGACCATATACCAACCCATTAGGCCCTGGGCTCCAATCAAGGAGCCCATAAGTAAAACAAATTTCTTGGTAGTGGAATTCAAACGGCCCTTGGACCAAAAGTAAATGGCTGGCAGCAAGAACACTGCACCAATGGCACGACCCCACATGCGATGTATGTACTCCATCCAGAAAATGCGTCTAAATTCATCCACAGTCATGTTTTGATTTTTCCTAGAAGGATAAAGGGTTATTTCGGTATCTAAAAATTTGAATAATTTAATTCTAACTTACATTTTAAATTCCGGATATTGTTGATATAACCTAAATTCCTCTTCCCACTCAGCCTGTGTGGTGGGAAATTTCTCTCCCAACAATTTCCAGGTAACCATTGATAAACCCGACTCGGTCAGGCGGGTAACACCACCCAAGGCAACAGCCAAATAGACCATGCCACCGCAAACCATCAACCACTTGCCCACAGCCTTTTCTCCTTGTACGGTAATCTGTTGACTTTGACTGTGGCATATCCGTACGATGGGAGCCTTAAAGGTGTTGGGTTTCAGTAATGACTGTGGACCGAAAGAAGAAGAGAAGCCATTGAATTTCATCATAATTATAAATAATTGCAACTCAATTTTGAATTAAAATTACCTTTGTTGTAATGCCAGTGGACAGATTCCTTATTCCTCTATGCACCAGATGACTGTTACTCCTCAATTGTGGAGTAACAACACTACAAGCTGCCCTTAAAAGCCGGCTCATGTTTTCTTTTTTCGGCAAAGTTATCCAATCACTGCAAAAGGAGGCGAGTGTGTTTTGTTCTAGAATGAACTTACGTAGCTGTTCACTGAATGGAACTGCGTGAACTTAATAGAAATTTTAACTTAACATAACATGGTACAATTATAAAAGGTAACAGCAAATCCCAGCTGATTTGATTCCAACGTAATACTAGTGTCAATATGAATTTGACAAATTATGTTTTTAAAAATCACCCAACAGGAAAATTGGGAACGCATACAATTTGAAATTTTTCTTTATTAATGTGCTCCCGTATTCAATTTACTCAATCTGCCTGCTGGGAAAGTTTGAGGAAGCAAATCTTTCTTGAAGGAATAACTCGCTATTCCCAGCATTGTCATATGTGTCACACATATATATGGCAATGGCTCAATTAAAGGAAAGATGTGGAAGCGATAGAAATATAAATTTGATAGATTTTCATTCATGTTTTTCAATTTTTATTTTGAGGATTCGAAAATATTCCATTTCCAAAATAAAAATAATTTGATGATAATTTGTTTGTTTGTTTACATTTTTCTGTCAAATGAGTTGACACTAGTAGAACTTACAACAACAACTTTCCATGCGGTTGTTGTATCGTTTTTTGTACAACAACACTTGCTGTTACCTTTTATTATTATACCATGTTAACATAATTAAATTAATAATTTAATTAAATGGAAGGGGGGGAGGCAATATAGGAGAAATTAAATTATATTATTTTTACATTCCCCAGCTTCTTTAACAGTTATTTATCTAAACAGAATCACATATTTCATTTAATTTAACATCAACGGATAGGGTTCAATAGATCGTAAAATGGCACGAACATAAAATACAGGGTGATAACGAAAAAATAAATTATTAAAATCACTTTTTTTAAACGCATCAATAAAAATAGAAATGATTGAAAATTCTATTAAAGAAAATGTTTTATTGATAAATATTATAATATTTAATAGGAATACCTTCCACAGGCTTACCACATTTTGTTAGTACTTCTAGTCATTTATTAAAAAAAGATCGAATGTTCTTTAAAAGAATATGTTGTCGAATATTTAATTAATTGTAATATTTTATTAAATTAATAATAAAATATTAGAAGACTAATCTACTATTAGAACATATTCTCGACTTCTATTGAAAAACGATAAAGTCTTCTATCATCGTCTTCTATTAGAGGACTTTATTAGAAGACTTTGTCGTCTTCTATTAGAAGATTTTATCGTCTTCTATTAGAAGATTTTATCGTCTTCTATTAGAAGATTTTTTCGTCTTCTATTATAAGACTTTCTGGTCTTCAGTTTCAAGACTATCTTGAGTCTGTCAATCCTAAGGGCTTGATAGACTCTGGAAAATATTCTTTAATAAATCCGCGCCTAAGGGCTTTATAGACTCTGGAAAATATTCTTTAATAAATCCGCGCCTAAGGGCTTTATAGACTCTGGAAAATATTCTTTAATAAATCCGCGCCTAAGGGCTTGATAGACTCTGGAAAAGACTCCGGAAAATATTATCTAATGAATCCACGCCTAAGGGCTTGATAGACTCTGGAAAAGACTCTGGAAAATATTCTCTAATGAATTCACGCCTAAGGGCTTGATAGACTCTGGAAAATATTGTTTAATAAATCCACGCCTCAGTTGGCCCTTGGAAAATATTCTTTAATAAATCCACGCCTAAAGGCCTGATAGACTCTGGAAAATATTCTTTAATAAATCCACGCCTAAAGGCCTGATAGACTCTGGAAAATATTCTTTAATAAATCCACGCCTAAAGGCCTGATAGACTCTTGGAAAATATTCTTTAATAAATCCACGCCTAAAGGCCTGATAGACTCTGGAAAATATTCTTTAATAAATCCACGCCTAAAGGCCTGATAGACTCTGGAAAATATTCTTTAATAAATCCACGCCTAAAGGCCTGATAGACTCTGGAAAATATTCTTTAATAAATCCACGCCTAAAGGCCTGATAGACTCTGGAAAATATTCTTTAATAAATCCACGCCTAAAGGCCTGATAGACTCTGGAAAATATTCTTTAATAAATCCACGCCTAAAGGCCTGATAGACTCTGGAAAATATTCTTTAATAAATCCACGCCTCAGTTGGCCCTTGGAAAATATTCTTTAATAAATCCACGCCTAAGTTGGCCATTGAAAAATATTCTTTAATAAATCCACGCCTAAGTTGGCCCTTGGAAAATATTCTTTAATAAATCCACGCCTCAGTTGGCCCTTGGAAAATATTCTTTAATAAATCCACGCCTAAAGACCTGATAGACTCTGGAAAATATTCTTTAATAAATCCACGCCTAAAGGCCTGATAGACTCTGGAAAATATGCTTTAAGAAATTCACTCCGAAGGACCTTAAAACTCTGGAAAATATTATATAGTCCTTCTAATCTGCTATCATTTAGGAAAATACCTTCTGGGAAGGCCAGGTTTTTTTACAAAAACTCTTTTTTATTTTTAATAAACAATTTTAAATTCGTTTACAAAAAATACATCTCTCTTAATACAAAAAATTAACGTAATGTGGCAAATTTTTGAAAATTTACAGTACTGAATTTACCAAACAGTTCCAAGGGGTAGTGGCGATCTTCCACCGGGGCATGTATGCGGATTTGGCGCATATGTGTATCACGGCCATTTTGATGATTGGAAATCACAGCAATTTGCAGCATAAAGGTGCGAATACATTTCACACTGCCATCCTTGATGGGTATGGTAACCCAACCTAAAAAGAAACCCAGAAATTAAAATCTATTTTCCATAAAAATTAAAGTGAGGAACGTCCTCTCACCGGTGGGTTCATTTAAATCAACAATTTGCAACTCCTGCAAATCATTGAAATGTGATCCGGCACGTATCGAAATGCGTGATGGTGTATAACTTTCATCCAGTTTATAATCGGTATAGATGTAAATTTGACTGATATTCGTTTTCCGATGAAATTGGATGTTCACCAAATGTGGCAGTTGGCCATCCGATTGCCAATATGTATCCATAATATTATCACGTAAACGTTCTACACCAAAACCCGGTTTGCATGATGATAAACTCCAAACGGCTTGATTGCCAACTTCGCGTACCATACCATTCCGCTCTTCTTCCAGGGGATCTTCTTTGATGTCCGCTTTTTCACTTTCTTCATTATTCATTTGGAAAGGTGGGATATTGTGGCGATTTGTTGTTAGTAGGAAAGGATTTTTCTCGCACACCTAGAAAGCTCCTTTGCGCTTCCTCGAAAAATCAAAACAAAAAGCGGGCAGGGTATTAAAGATCGAAAAATGAAATGGTAGAGCGTAGGGTTGTAGAAATCGTTTCTGGGATAGAAAACAGCTGATTCACTTGTTGATTTGTGTTGCCATATTTTTTCGTAGGAAATGTCCTCAGAAATAGAATAAATATAAGAAATCGTACTTCCCATTGGCTTAGATTTGTTAAAGAATATTTTGTAAGTCTTTCTGGTGATTAAGTGTGGATTTTTTAAGACTATTTACACGGGCTATCAGACAATCAAGCGTGGATTTTTTATTAAATTATTTTCCCAGATTATTGGGCCATTTGACCAAGCGTGGATTTTTTATAGAATATTTCCACATACTTTCCAGCCCAGAAGCCTGAATTTATTAAAATATAGTTTTCGCGGATTATCAGGCCCTTAAGTGTGGATTTATTAAATAATAGTTTTCACTGACTATCAGGCCTTTAAGCGTAGATTTATTAAAGTGTATTTTCCATAGTCTATCAAGCCCGTAGACGTGAATTTATTAAAAATAGTTTTTACATATCGACGTCGCCGAACCAAAGTATGCTAAGTCGACTTAGCATGTTTTAAAGTTCATTACGTTTTTAGATACTACGGTCCTTAATTTAAATTCACTGAAATTTTGGTAATCATCGGCCAATCCAAACCAAAGTTATAAGCAAAAATGTACTTAGCATGGCACTTACGATTAAAGAAACTTCCATACTTTGAAAGCTTCTACTGAAAAACTCACTTTTCAGACTTAGCATACTATGGTTCGGAGGCGTCGATATATCTAATAAAATGTTTTTAGAATTTCATGGCGCTAAATGTATTTTAGAAAATTTTATTCACAGTATCTTAAGCTTTTTTATCTGTGGCGCCCAATATTAACTATAAAACTGGTATAAGTCTAAAATCGGAATAACTCTACAGCGGTTCTTACTTTTCCGTACGTTTTTCTTATCGACTAAAATCCCTATACCTCTAGATTCGAGAAGTTGGCCGTCTATTGACATGGCTTTTGAACTATTTGATATGAATTTCCTATGTTAACGGTTTCTTAAAATTTCACCTATTTTCAGACTAGGTCGTATCATCAAAAGTAAACTATAAAAAAAAACTACAAAATAACCTATAAAAGTCAGCCTTACTTCGTTTCAGACCTTTAGCTGCCACGAAACATTTAAATAAGTAATTGTGTATAATGGCGCCCAATTTGCGACACATTAAAAACCATTTACCAATATCAGCCTAAATTTAATCCAGGGTTTTAGCGACCACGAAACATTTAAATAAGTGATTGTTTATGATGGCGCCCAATATGAACCATATCAAATACAATTTAAAGAGCATACTAGCCGAACTGTTCCATGATAGGTGAAATTATTTTATTTCGGTATTTCGATGTTAACACTTTCCCTTTGTTTCTTGACGGCTTGAATAACTTTATGATGCTCCAGTTCCTGTAGATCTATGCCAATCTTTTCAATTATAGAATTTCTGACTTCCTTAGTTATTGTATTGTACGATGAAGTCACTCATAGTGCTTCGGATTTGCTTTTTAATCAGGAATGTGGCTTTCTGTGACATTTCAGTTTATAACAACCTTGATAAATATATTTTGATATCTGAGTCCAAATCCGAAAAAAAATAATGTTTATTGTCTTCTATTTTAAATAAACAATTTAAAGGATCTAAGTGTCCGAAAAAGGTTAATGTTTCCTTTGAAGAAAAATCTCTGTAATCCTGTATGTCGTGGCGCCCAACTTAATTCATAACATTACCAATACCGGCCTGAATTAGCGACCACGAAACATTTTCGATGGTTTTTATCCGATTGACCTTGGTTTGTTGATATATTATTAACTTTTTCCTCTAGATCGTGTCCCAGCGGGAATTGATTCGATTTCAAGATTAGATTTGGTAGATTTGTCGTTTCTTAACCTGTCTCTTCTGGTATGAGCGTATTAACCGAACTTCTACTGGCGATATTGCTTTGGCGTTTCAAAATCGGTTGTGTCCATTTGGGCGTCATTTTAGATGGTTTTTGCAAAGATTTATCCAATTGGGGGTTTGACGTTTTGTTAGTATATTTTAAGCTTTTTTCTGATTCGTGTCCCAGAGGGCCTTGATTCGATTTCAATATAAGGTTTTATGGAGTCGTTTCTTAATCTGTCCCTTCTGGTATGCCGTCTTACCATATTAACCGAACTTCTAATTTCAACCTCGGTAGTATCAAATTGGGCGCCATTTTCCATGTTTTTTTCAAAGACTTGCAGAATTGATTCAGTTTGAACTGCAATTTTGGCTAAGACAGGTTATATATTACTTTTTATTAGTATATTATTAAGCTTTTCCTCTGATTCGTGTCCCAATGAGGCTTTATTCCTATTCAAAACTAGATATAATAGTATCGTTCCCGGCTCTTCTGCTCCTCTGACGCGATTAGGCGGTTGGTCTCGACTATACTGTTAAGTGCTCGATTTCACGATTAGATCGTCGGGTCTAATGTCCTGATTCTAAACACGTCGTTTATACTACATTTCTGATGTTTTAAATATGTTTCGATTTTTAGTTGTGCCCGCAATTTTTGTACCTTTCATTACTTCTTCTCGGGTTTAAAATTAGAACGAATGTTTTTTTTTTTTTTGTCCCACCTCTCGTGTATTTTCCTTTTTGCTCTGTACTTTAAGTTTTTTAACTAGTCCCTGAAATTCCGTTTCATTTCATTAATGTCTATGAAGGTCTAGCTTCAAAAGCTCGATTTGCCAATCCATTATCTGACATCGGAGCGACATGGCCAAACCATCATAGGTGGACTAAACTAAATTTCTTTACGTAAACTAATAGTTTACCCTTCAATTAAACATTTAGGATGAATATTAGAAATAATATACAATAGAAATATATGACTAGTTTGTAATTTTTTTTTATACTTTTTTAACTTTTTCTATAGTATTTATGTTTAATATATTTAAGATTTCTTATATCAATCAATTATTTTCATTATTTTCCATGAAAAAACATTAAATTTTCTCTTGATTTTTAATCATCTTTCATTAGGTAGATTTCCGCCATTTTTTAGGATATTTGTAATTCAATCACTTAATATAAATAATCAATAATTTTTATTGACTTTTTCAGTTGCAGCTCGTGGCGCCCAATATTTACTATATTAAAAAAAAAACATTTTTGCTTTGGTGTTAAGATTTATTTTTTACTGGTCCCGACACATCTAATAAATCTTGTTTCATTAGGTGGATTACCTCCATTTTTAGGATTCCTTCCAAAAATATTTAGTAAAAAAAAAAAAACAATTATTTTTATCGACTCGATGTTTTTCTATTACATTTCGGTATATTTGGGCACAATTCTACGTATCTGTTTTAAAATTCATTCTCTTTTCATCGGGAACATTAATTATATGAAGCATTTTCATTATGTATCTTCACTTATAATTTCGTTCTTGTGTCAATATCTTCACGTCTTTCAAATTTGGTGTGTGTGTGTGTGTCTCCACTTAAATAAATAATAAAAAATATTTGCTAAATGAATCCTGTATACTTGCTGTAGAACCACCGCAATTATCCATCCTGCGGGAATCTATAGAAATATTTCTTGTTTAATATCAAATCCGATAATTCTTTTTTTGTAACCATCTTAGCCCACGTGGCGCCCAATATGTACTATTTGAAAAATCAGAAGTTAAGATTTATTTTTTATTTGTCCCGATTACAATTGTTGTAGAACCTGTTGGATTGTATAGAAATATTATTTTTTAAAACAAATCCAAAAATCTATTTTTATAACCTCTATTTTTAAAATGAAACAATTCCCTGCTTCCCTGTTTAGCTTCCCTATTTCTCCTCCCTCAACTTTGACATATTTGCCAATAAAAAAAAAATAAAATCTATTTGTTGTAAAATACTTATTCTTCAAGGTAAACATGTGTTGAATATTTTTTTCTTTTATTATTAGCTCAGGCGATAATGTGTAAGGGAATTCACTTCTACGTGTCAAATGTAACACGTTCTGTATGGCAAAACGGCAAAAAATGGACTTACACAATTTACACAAAACATAGATTAGCCATGAATCACCCACTGCTAACCAAGTGGCCGAACCACCACCACCACCCAGTCAAGCAATTAAGAATGCACAGCAACAAACTAACAGCCATTGTAAATGGTTAGATAGTGAACCCAACTGGGATATGATGTCATGGGCTGCTTAACTTTATTTTTTACTTTACTACAATGAAGCAACAACAACAAAAAACATGAAATAAAGAAATAAATCTTTAAAAAAATGTATTTCATCACACACATTATAATTTAGTTACTCAAACTACTCCCTCTTTACTCTCGCTCTCTCTCCTTTTTCCGTTCTCTATCACTGAAGATACCTCTTACATTGAGTATACCCATTACATTGGCTTACATGTTTATTCCTGCTTACGTAGAGTGAAAGTTCAAAAAGTAAAGAACAAAACAAAAACAAAAATGTAGTACAGACACAATACAGGCAAAATTATCACACACATTCGCACACACACCAAAATATATTTCTCTATTTTTCTTCAAGCCGTCCTTGACCCAATTCCAATGGAAGCAGAAGACGACATCACCCATGTCATCGTCGCCATCGTTCGTCGTGGAGCAATGTAAGTGTAATACTTTTTTTCGTATATGGAATGACGTTGCCGCTGCTGGCACCATTAAACGGCGGGTGGTGTTTCCTCTCTCTCTCTCTGGCGCTCTTTTGATTGTCTGCATTATCATCGTGACCATCATTGTCAAAATTCACCTCTAAGGCAACAACAAAATATTACCGTAACCTCAAACTCCACTTTTACTACTCGCATTCTCTCTCTCTCACACTCTCTTCTTTGAATTATCTCTTTGAACCAAACCCAGTTTTGCCAGTTTTAAAACTTCCTCCACTCCCACATTTAATAACCATTTAACCCCAAAAAAAAACATACAACAACAAAAAAGTGAATGGCGTCGTTTTTTCGGCTTGACGGCGTCAGAGTTTGAGGCAATGCCAACAACACCAACAAAAAATGCCCCACTACATAAAAATCTCATTAAATGCTAAAAATTTTGTGTTTTTATCCATAAAAAGACAGCGTAACCATTTTGCAGCAATTTTCATTACACCAACAACAGTGGGGACACACACATACGGACTCACACTAATCCAAGTATGTACGTACATACATATGTGTGGTGTACTACATCATGACACCAAGCAATTTAGCCACAAAACACAGAGCACCAACCGACTAGTAAATAACAAAAATCCTTCCTGGAATGAGTCATCAGCAGCACACTAACAACAACACACGAACATCATAACCCAATAAAAACAACAACAACAGCACACACGAACATTACACGACGATGATGATGGAGAAGATTGATATGATAGCACGATGCAAATATGTTCATGGCACAACAAGAATGCCCCAACTACGACTACACAGGAGAGAGACAGAGTAAATCAAACAAAACAAAAGAGAGTGAGGGAATGAGTGAGAGCGCCCATAGAATAACGGAGAATATGAGCATCGAAATACTAAAAGAACTCGAAATACTAAAAAAAAATACGACCAAAACCCCCAAAATACTGAAAATTACAAGGTACCGTTATATGGGGGCTTCCAGAAAAAGTGTACCTATATTTATAATTTCTTGTAGGGACATTTAGTACCCAATAAGGACTCAATGTACCAAATTTCAGCGAATTCGGTTGAAAAACGCGCTCAAGAACCCCAAAATACCGAAAATTGGGGGGTACCGTTATATGGGGAGTACCAGAAAAAATTGACCTATATTTATAATTTTTAGTAGGAAGATTTGCTTCCCAATAAGATCTCAAATTTCCAAATTTTAGCGAATTCAGTTGAAAAACGCGCTCAAGAACCCCAAAATACCGAAAATTGGGGGATACCCTTATATGGGAGCTATGCTTAAACGTGGACCGATATATCCCATCTTCGAACTTGACCTGCCTGCAGACAAAAGACGACTCTATGCAAAATTTCAGCTCCCTATCTCAATTTCTTCAGAAGATAGCGTGATGACAACAGACGGACGGACGGACATGGCTAGATCGTCTTAGAATTTTACCCTGATCAAGAATATATACAGTATATAGGGTCGGAAATGAATATTTCGGTGAGTTACAAACGGAAAAAAACGGAAAATTAATGGAGGTGGAGGGTATAAAAAAATAAAATGTAAAAACTCACAATCAATTATCTCAGATAATACTTGAAAAAAAAACAAAGGCATTTCAAAACGTTATTTCAAAATCCACAATTGAATATTGATAACAATAAAAAAAAACAATAAAAAGGGTCTTAAAACAAAATTAGGTGGGTGATGATGTCAAAAATTTTATTGCCAATAACAAAAATAAACTCATAAATAAATTATTAAAAAAATTAATCGATCGTATCGAACAGACATGTTTTTAATTTTGTCCAGAAAAAAATCTATTATGAAAATAAAGCAACTACGTCAAAAGAAGTGAAACGAAACCGTATACATCACTAACATTAACCGGTTTTTGTTTATGAAGATAAAAAAAATTATTAAATATTTTTTTGTTATTATTATTTTATGTATCTAATTTAAGACAATCTTGGAACAATGAAACTTTAAAAAAACAAGTTATGGCTAAATTTGAAATCTCTGCACAACAATGGACACTAGAGTGGGTAGCAATGAAATTCGAAAATCTATTATGGATAATTGTTTTACACAATACTGCTGATAATAATAACTACTTGTTTTTGAAATGGTAGATAAGTTATCTAATTGACAAAAATTCATTTATCTGGTCTATAAAAAAACTTACATAATTTCTTCAAATTTAAATAAAGGCGAAATTATTTATCTGAGCTATAAACTTGCGTAAATAAATTATTTTAGACAACCTAAAAGTCAATAGATAATTTACCTGAACTATTTAATACATATATATATATATAATATTAATTTATCAAATTTAATATTACAAACAATTTATCTAAGCTATAAAAATAGCATAGATAATGTATCTATATTTAATAAAAATTTTAGATAATTTATCTACAATGCGAAAAACTTCGTAGATAATATATTTTTTGGATTAAAACATATAGATACTTGATGTAACTTTCAAAAAATTACATAGATAAATTATCTAAGCCAAATATTACTAACAAAATACATAGATAAATTATCTAAATCAAAAAATTATTTAAAATTACATAGATAAATTATCTAAGCCAAAAATTAATAACAAAAAATTACATAGATAAATTATCTATGCCAAAAATTGCTAAAATAATTTATCTACATAGATTAAAATACACACGTAGCTTATCTTAGCCAAAAATATAAAAAATAATAAATAATAATAAAAATATATATAGATAAATTATCTAAACCAAAAATGATTTAAAATTACATAGATAAATTATCTAAGCCAAAAATTAATAGCTAACAATTGCACAGGTAATTTTATCTATTCCAAAAACTGCCGAAATAATTTATCTCCATAGATTAAAATCCACATGTCCCTTATCGTTGCCAAAAATTAATAAAAAAAAAATACATAGATAAATTATTTAAACCAAAAAATTAATAAAAATTACATAGATAAATTATCTAAGACAAAAATGGGCACAGATAATTTATGTGCATTTTTTAAAAATAGAACAGATATTTTATCTACACCATAAAAACAATTCATAGATAATTTATGGCAATGATTCCTAATTTTAGCAAGAAAAATAATAATTTATCTAGGACAATAAAAATAGCATAGATAATTCTTAGATAAATTATCTTAGCTTTAAATGAGTATAGATAATTTAAGTGAACTTTAAATATGTTATAGATAATCCATATACTGATAATTTATCTTAGGTAAAATATGACATATATTATATTATGCCATAAAACTGCATATCATATTTATCTACATCGAGTAAAATTCTTAGATAATGTATCTTATCTTTAAATAGGTATAGATAATTTAAGTGGACTTTAAAAATATTATAGATAATCCATATACTGACACTTAAATTGCATAGATAATTTATCTGGTATACATTATGACATATATTATTTTATCTACAACATAAAATTGCATACCATATTTGTGTATATCAAATTGGCATACAAAATTAACATAAATAATTTATCTATACCAAAACAAATTTATCTTATATAAAAAATAACAAATATAATGTATATAGATATTGAAAATGCCATAAATGATTTATCTATAATCAACTAAAATATTTGTATAAATTATCTAGGATATTAAATTGTATAGATAATTTAACCAATGCCTACAAATGTCACAGATAATAAAATAAAGATATCATAGATAATTTATCTACACAAACGAAACTTTGCAAATGAAACAAAAAATATGTAGCTTATATATTTAAACAAATTTCGACTATAAAAACTGCTTAGATAATTTATCTACACATTTATACGTTGCCATAGGTTAAAAAATAAGTAATAAATGTGTGAAAAAATTATAGATACTCTTTAACGCATCATAGATAAGTCATATAGATCATCTACATAACATAGATAAATTATCTACTTCATTTACGGATCATAAATAATTTATATGGGTCATCTACATATCATAAATAAGTTATCTACGTCATTTACGAAACAAAGATAACTTATCTACGTCATAGATAAATTATCTAATAATCTGCATAAATTATCTTAATAAGAAAAAAATCATCTGTTTAATGTACATAAAATAGATAAATTATCTAAGGAATTTACAGATCATGGATATATTATCTGTATATCATACATAAATTATCTACTTCATTTACGGATCATTAATAACATTCATGGGTCATATACATAGCATAAATATGTTATCTACGTCATTTTCGTAACATAGATAAATTATTCTGCATCATAGACAAATTATCTAATAATCTACATAAATTATATTCATAAGAAGAAAATCATATATTTAATGTAAATAACATAGATACGTTTTCTAGGGCATTTACATAGCATAGATATATTATCTAAATAACGTAGATAAATTATCTACTTCTTCTACGGAGCACAAATTAAACAAATATTAGCGCCAACTTAACAATCAACAGCAGCATTCTATCAACCAAGCCAGTGGCAAAATGTTTCTTTCCATTGTATTCACTTCACATAATAAAGGCATTTTCCGAGGGTGGCATGAATGGCTGGCTGACTGAATGGATGAATGGTGGTCGTTGAAATAAAACAACCAGCCACAGGCAACATCAACAGCAGCAGCCAAACTCCTCTACAACATAAAACATCAACAAACAAACCGCAAAAATCTTCAGAGCAACAACATCCACATGTACCCACATCAATGTAATGTGAATGGTTGTTTACACACCGCACACTCACACTATTCTACTCGGCTCTTTTCGTTTTGTTTGGGGAAAGGAACCAAAGGCAAATATAATAAAAGGAATGCGAAAAGAGCAACGGTTTTTGTAAATTGAGTTGCTGAACAATGAAACGTAAGGGAATAGGGTTGCCTGGTTAGTGCGACATTTATAAAGGAATTTTTTAAACGATTATAATAAATTAAATTAAAAAAAAATAATAATGGGATAATATGCAAATAAAATTTAAGAAAAATAATTAAAAAAATATAAATAAATAAAAATTAAAAAAGAAAAATTAAAAAAAATAAATTAATAAAAATTAAAAACTAAATAAAATAAAACAAAAAAATTAAAAAAAAATAAAATACAATAAATAAAAATTTAAAAATAAATTAAAAGTAAAATAAATAAAATAAATGACAATTAAAAAATTAATACAAAAGTTGAAAAAAATCATAAAAATTACAAAAAAAATATATTAAAAACTAAAAAAAAAAAATTAAAAAAATAAATAAAAAATTAAAAAAAAATGGGGAATACGGTCGCCTGTTGGTATAACTTTTACAAAGGGACTATTTAAGGGAACCCACCCCCCATTCTCGATTTTAATTTTTCAAGATTTTTTACGGGCTGGTAAATGAATACCAATGCATGTTAAGGTTTGTAACTTTGCACATATATATTTGAAGATTTAAAAGAGAAGAAAAATAATTTACAAAAAATTTTTGTTATTGTTTTTTGTAATTAAAGAAAAGTCATTATTTTTGGCGGTCATGGCGGACCTTCGAAAAAATATTTTTGGAAATCGCCGATTTTTGGCCAAAAACCAAGTTAAAAAATAAGGAAGATCTTCACCGATTTGGCCTAGTTCATACGATAGCTATACACTCACAGAGAAAAGTGAAAAACGCATTATAAGTTTGAGAACCCCTTTAGCTGTCACTTGATGCTGACATAATAAATCGGCTATATCTTCAAGAGTTCTTCAGATTTTCACTTGAAATTTTGTAGGGACATTCTTGAATTAGTGTAGATTCGAAGTAAATCAAAAAAATGTTTGACCCCGAGAATGAGGGGTCAGTGTAAGTGTAAAAACATAATAAAAAACAATTAAATTATAAAAATAATAAAAGAATATGCAAATAATAATTAAAACAGAATAATAAACACATTTAAAAAAATGATAAATAAAAATTAAAAACTGAAATAAATAAAAGATAAAAATTAAAATTAAATATATATTAAAACTAAAAGAAAAAATTGTAGTCTGTATGGAAAAAAAGTCCGTCACTACAAGAAAAATTTAAATTTTTTCGTTCGGATAGGCTAAAATCGATTAAATTGACATCATTCTAACCAAAAAAACATAATTTTTGGATAGTATTGTGGTATTTCCACATATTTAAATCAACCTGAGTAGATCAGCAAAATCTTAGTTGTGTCCAGTTGACTTCTGCTGGTCAACATACCCCAATATCCATGATCTTTTAGTTTCGACTGATATTTTTTTCGATAAAATTGTTTGTTGTTCTACTCAAACAACTGATTTGATATATCAAATGTCATTACAAATTGATATTTCCTCACATATTGCAAAAAATATTCTGGTTTTCTTTCTCGAAGCCTTTCGAAGTCAAAGGTGTCCTTCAAGTGAATTTCTAAGTTTTGAGTTTATATTTGGAATTTTTGTTTATTTTTATAAATATTTATCGATATCTAGTTATTCTAGCAATTTCTGGGCCATTCGCATTTTTTGCTGACTTTTCCAATTTTAGGTTCACAGTACGAATTGTTGCCAATTTAAATAGATTTTACATAATTTTTTAAACCTTTTTCTTCTGAAAATAATTCATCAGACTTATATTGTTAACACGAATTCGATTTTTGTATATATTTTTTTAATATCAACGGCATTTAAGTTAAAAATTCCAAGATGTGCTTATTAGGTGTCCCCCTCAAATTCGACTTGTTTCATAAATACCGTTATATATCACAATTTTCCGGTGATAATTTTCTGTTCTCACACTTAATCGCTCAAACACAGTACCTACAAATGTTTTCAGTTGGAAATCGTACTCAAAGTATCGAAGTTTAGAGGGTACCATTGTATTGGGGGCTATCCTAGAAACGAGACCGATGTTGGTTATTTTTGATAAGGAAATTTGTTACCCAATGCGAACTCAAAATACCAAATTATTCGTTTTAAAACCCCCTTAAAATGTTCAAAAAAGATCATAAACAACAATGAACTTAAATAAAATGAAAATATGCCAAAAATACTTATGGATCTATAAATGAATATAGTGGCGCCCAATGTAAATTTTATGTAATTTAGAAGTATTTGAAGATTTTTTATGACGATTTTCAATTGAAATTTTGAACTTAAATAAAAGTCCACTGTCCATTGACTCTCGGTATCCGAAAAATATTTCCATAATTCAATCGAATCTACATTCCTTCAGTATATAAATCTGCGCCGCAGGCACTGTGGCGCCCAATATAAACTATATAAAAGTATTTTTTCTATACAGCCTATATAATAATTTAATAACCTATAACTAAAGGTAGTGGCGCCCAATTTATGTTACGTTTAAACAAGCGACATTTTGAAGGGGAAATTCATAATGAAAAAATACCCGAAATCTCTTAAGAGGGATACACATAAAATGATTTCAGTATGCTTCTTTCAATTGATTGTAAAGTTGTCTTTCACAAATATAAATGAAAAAGGAGAGCCGAGATAAAACCAAAAATAGGTGATTTTATAATACGACATTTAATAACAAGAAACCTACAGAAGCTTGCCAAAAATCCTTTTAAGTGTCTCCTTACCAATTTGATATATGACCAGACAACTTTAATAATAAAATAATATTTTAAAAAATATTAAAAACTGATCGTAAACAGATTTTTGAGGTTTTCACAAGACTTTTTGATTTTTGTTACCTTAATTTAACTATATATTAAACGTGATCATGACTTGATGTTTATCTATAAAGAAAATTATGCAAATATCTTATGATATTGTCAAATTACAATGGGCATTCCAAAGCCACATTTATATTTTGTCATCGTCGTCCCTTGTAATCTTCTCTCTTCATGTATTTCCACCTTAATATCACACTAAATGTCAATAATTATCAGTTATTCATTGAAATTCCTTTATATTCAGTGTAATAGCATTAACACATGCCTGTGGCAACTCTGTTACAAAAGGCGGAAGAACGATAGAACAGTTTTTTTGTTTTCGTTCATTCTTCTTCTTTTCCAGTTTGCTGTTGTTCGCATGCATGTATACATTAAGTGGGGTGGTAGTAGTTAGATTGATTGATCATGATTATGATATGGTTTCCTTTTCTGCACAACAAAACAACAACAGCAAGAACAAAAAAGGCAAACAAACAAACATGTACAAGACGTATTTTAGTGCTCTCACACACACAGGCACTCTCTCGAGCGCGCGCTCTCTCTCTCTTTGTATTTTCTTGTACCGTTTTGTTATCACTCTGCTCTCACACAGTTTTTCCTTTGGTGTATAATTTTCTAATGGTTTACAAATGTGGAGAGAGAGACAGGCCAAGTGTGCACTCAATTGATGGAGAGGGAGACATGGAGGTTGCACACACACCCAGAAGACATAACAAAACTGTGAGGGTCTTTATTGAATGAATTTGTTTCTGTTTGTGCAAACCAAACCGGAAAATATGTAGAACCCTGTGAGAGAAAAACAAAGACAACAACTACAACAACAACAGCAATAATAATAAAAATCCGCGCCGCCAATGTTTTTTTTTTTTGTTGGTGTGTTATTTTTTGGCTCTGTGGCCAAGCAAATGTATTACCACACATCAGTTTGTATTTATGTCAAGTCCAGCGTGGTTCACATTTAATCCACACACCGTACACGGCAAAGAAGAGGAATAAGTAACAGAAAAAAAAACACAAATTTTACAAAATATAAAAAAAGAAATCCTCTCTAACAAACAACCATACATCATCGCCATTAGACTAGACGACAAGTGGAGGAAAACTACAATTCCAAAATACAAAAGAAAAATTGAAAAAAAAGAAACCGAAACAAATTGCTTAAAAATAAAACTATAAATAATTCATTTGTTTCAAGTATTGTGCAAAAAGACAGAAAGAGACACGACAGACAGCAGGCAACACCAGGCAGCAGTCAGCAGCAACTGGAAAACATTAAAGCAACAGAATTCTATTTTAAAATAAAAAAATAATTAAAAAGCCATAAGTGAAATTAAAAAAAAATTAATAGAAAAAAATAATTAAACAACAATAACAAAAAAATGCATTTCCATAAAGTGAATACCTGGCTGTTGCCTTTGCTCTTTATTGTGGGCTTGGTGAAAATCACAGGTAATTACTAAATTTCAAAATTTAATTAATTGTGTATTCAATTATTTTAAATTTCTATTTCATATTTCCTACAAAGGATTACAAGAGTCTTAACATCCATTTATTTAATTAATTAATATCTAAAATTATGTATGTGTGTGTACAAGTGCCCAAAGTGCGTGCGTGCGTTCCATCATTAATGGCAAGAAAATTATTGTAAAGAATTTTTATTTTATTTTGAACACACAAAAAGGGGTGTTTTCCCTAACAACAAAACGAAAAAATATTAGAATTCACATAGAGACACACCACCTCCATTAAACAGTGCCACCATGCCCGTCACCGTCACCATCGCCACCACCAACAACATCAAAAAAAACATAGGATAGGCTCTTGCGTCTTTTGTTGGTATACTGGTTGTTGATGCCTTTTTGCCACTAGGATGGCGCTACAGGAACAACAACAACAATTTTTGAGTATTGTATTTCTTCTTCTTTTTCTTCTATGGCTCATTATTATTATTACAACAATACTTGACAATAATTATAATCATAAATGCTGCTGGTTGGATTTCGATTATCCATTTCAAATTGTAATTGAAGGGGTGGGGGGGAAGAAGTAAAAGAAGTGTTGCCGTGTCAGATTGATTTTTTTGGTAACAATGGAAAATCAGGAACAAAAGTAATGATTGAAATAATACAATTATTTCTACATAGGAAAAGCTGGTGGTACCCTAAATTATCCACAAAAGGATAATTATATTAAACTGCAGCATACTTTTAGGCTTAATAGACTTAATAGGCATTAAACGGCATTTACGTGAGAACATATTGCAGGTTTAACCTATTATTTTATAAGGACTTCTTTGACATATATGCAATGGAGTTATCGGAATCCGGTGTAATGTAAACGTACTATTATATTCGTTAATTTCTTAAAATTGTTATGAATTGTATATTAAAATTATTTCCTTTTAAGGAACAGTGGTGACAACCTGACAAAAGGAAAATTCTTGAAAAAATGTAGCATACTTTTAGGTTTAAAATTGTTTAAACGACATTATTACAACTCTGATTGCTTTAAATTGTTGTGGATTTATTATAATTATTTCTGTTTAAGAATTGGTGGTGATTCCTTCACACCATACCCAAAAGGATAATGTCATTAAATGATAGCATACTTTTAGGCTTAATATACTTAACGGATATTATTAAATTGTCATGGGTTGTTTTTATAAACTCAAGTATTTATTGCGGTTAAACAATTTCCCAAGAAAAATCGACCAAAAGCAAATTACACCGAAAAAGACCATTTAAAAATAGCAACTGGCCAACAGAAAAAAAAATCAAGGGAAGGAATCAATGCACCATTAAATAGCCTTTAATGAATACCAATTTACTACTAAACTATCCAAAATTTTTTACCTTAACATTCGACTAAATTTTTAGTATTTAAAAAAAAAAATCCTTTATGATATCGAAAAAAAAACTTTAGTAGATTGTAGCAGTACGGTAATAGACGAATAATTGAAATACAAAATTGCGAAAAATAAAACTTTTTTCTGACCAAAAGTAAAGATCCATAAATTGATCCTGAAAATTCAACCAAAGTACCAAGAAATTTAAGAAACTAAAAAAAAAAACTCAAAAATTAGAAGTATATTAGCTTCTAGGCAGAAAATATTATTCCAATGTCCAGAAATCTAACAAAATTTTCCTGGAAACAAATAATATAAAAAAAAAAATCGAAAGAATTCGACCAAAAATGCCTCCAAAGTTAGAAGTAAATAAGCTTGTAAACAGAAAACGATTAAAAGAATGAGTTTAGAGGGACAAAAAATCGGACAAAAAGGTTCCCAAGAAATTCGATAAAAATTTTTTACGAACTAAAAAATGTATTTTTTTTTTGGAATACAAATTTCCGACCAAAAATCCTATCCTGAATTAATTAATTAATTAAACCACACTATTAAGGCTGGAAAAATGCATGTTTTTTAGTTTGCTTCTAGGCTATTTAAATGTTTTTAAGAAATTGAAAATCCCTTTATATCTTTGGGACTAATAGAAAACCTTTTAAAATCCAAGGCTTTGAAACTGGTAGAAATTCTTTTAAAATATAGCCCTTTGAGGCTAATAAGAAACCTTTCAAATTTCTTTAAAAATGCAGGCCATTGAAGCTATTAAAATCCTAATAAAATGCAGGCCTAAGAATTTGGATAAAGATATTTTCAAATTCAAAAAAGATGTACCAAATTAGCCACCTCTGACTTTTTTGGGATACAAATTTCCAACCAAAAATCCTATTATTGTTGAATTAATTAAACCACGCCATCGAGGCTGAAAAATCGTCAAAAATCCACGCTTTAGGGTTCCTTCTAGGCTATTAAAATTCCATTAAGAAGAAATTCTTTTAAAATCCTTGAAAATTATGCCTTTGATACTTTTTATATAATATTACAACTCTTCAAAAATTCATATCTTTGGGCCTAGAAAAATCAACGACATTGGAGACTCATTGAGGTTAAACAAATTCATTCAAACGTCCACGCCTTTGGAGCTTTCATTAAAAACCAACACTTTAAAGTTTCATTAAGGTCAGAAATAAATCCATGAAAAATCCACGCATTAGAAGTTTCATTCCGGCTTGAAAAAATCCTTTAAAAATCCCCGCCTTGGAGTCTGAATTGATCCTAGAAAAATTCCCTTAAAAAGTCTATATTTTTGGCTTCATTGAGACCAGAAAGAAATCCTTAAGAAATCGACACCTTATAGTTGACACGTCATTGAGACTAAAAAAAAAAACGCCTAAATAAATCAAGCATTAGAGTTTGACAAATCATGCCTAAGAAAGTTCATTGTGTCTTGAAAAATTCTACTTTTTGGCTTTATTGAAGGTTGAAAGAAAATCCTTAAACATCCTCTCTTATTTGGCTTCGTTGAAGTTAGGAAAATGCTTTTAAACAATCCTTTGACACTTTTGGCTTCATTGCTGGCTAGAAAAATTCCTTTTAATTTCTTTCCCCTTCGAGACTAGAAAAAATCGTTTAAAAATCACTTAGAGGCCAAAAGAGTCCTTAAAAAATCCACACCTTTAGGTCTCCATTAAGACTGGAATAATTGAGGCTAACAAAAATTCCTTTTAAAACCACTCCTATGAATCTAGAAAAAAGTCGTTTAATTGTCGACGCTTTGAGGCTTCTTCTATGCTATTGGAGGTTTCTTCTATCCATTTCATAATTCACGCCTTTGAAGCTTCTTCTTGGCTATTAAAATTCATTTCAAAATCCACGCCTTTGAGGCTTCATTGACGATGGAAATCACCTTCGTAAATTTACACCTTTGAATCTTCATTTAGGCTAGAAAACAATCTTTAAATTATCTACGCATTTGAAACTTTATTATGAAAATCCCTTAAACATTCGGCCTTAGAGGCTTCATTAAGGTCAGAAAAAATTTCTTGTAAAAATTCAGCCATATCTTTGAGTCTTCATCAAAACATCCTTGAAAAATCAACGCCTTTGAGGTTAGAAAAAATCCTTCCCTTTATGGATTATTTTATTGAAGAAGTTCCTGACAGTCAATAGCCTTCGCATCGGTCCATAACAAAATTTTGTTCTATGAAGGCTCCTAAAATAAGAAATAAAATAATTTTTCTAATCTAAAATAATCCTTAAAGGAATTTTTCTAACCTAATAAACTTAATAAGGCTTCAATTTTTCAGAATTCAGAATTCAGTTTTTCTAAAAAAATAAAATGAAACAACATTTACATTCGAACCTTTTTGCAGGGCTAACCTAATTTATAAGGATTTATTTGACAAATGGAATTGACAATTGAAATCCACTGGGTTAACTAAATCCGGTGCAATGTAAACATACTATTAATGATGTCTCTTAGTCGAACATTTCTTTTTTAATTATAAAAATCGAAAAATTAGAAGCTGTATGTAAATGCATTTTTTTAATAACAATTTAATTTTTTTTTTTTGAATCGTAATCTCTGATATTTTTCTTCGAACCATTGAAGAAATAATTGGATAATAAGTTTTTGTTAAAGCTTCTCTCAGGAATGGAAAACAAAATTAACATAGAATTTATTTGTTCTGGATTTTTGATAGATTCAATATCTATAATACGGCATTTACATAAGAACTTTTTACCGGGTTAACCTACTTTATGAGGATTTATTTGGCATATATTCAAAGGAATTGAAAATTTAAACCCACTGGGTTAACCAAATCCGGTTTAATGTAAACGACCTTTAACAGTTGTTTATGCTTGAGAATTTACTTTGCAAAACCTACATTGAATTTTGAAAACCTATCTTCAGAATTGTTGTTTTCTGACGCAAGGCTAGAAAATGGGTTTAGAATTTCAAGTTCTCGGATTCGGATATTTTGAGTGGTTCATTAATATATGTAGAGAAATTTCATAACACGGTTTTAAGAACCCTTTTTTTGGGAACACGTTGTAGAAAATATTTTGAGAAATATTGAGAATTAGAAGCTTCCAGATTTGAGTAGTTCTTTATGTGAGTATTAAAATTTGATATGTTATTTAGAACCCTTTTTGGGGCATCGTGGTAGATAATATATATATTTTTTTTGAAATAGAGGCTGTATGTAAATGCAAATTTTGTTAATAGAAATTAGACTGTAATTCAAATAGGTTTTATGCTGAGTTATTAATTTTAAACACGATGAGATATTTTTTTGTTATATTTTTTTTCTAAATGTTTTTTCTAAAAATGCTTAAAAACTATTTATGACCTTCCCATATTTTTTTTCTTTTAAGTATAATTATGCAATTAACCTTACAAACATTTGTATTACATATTCAAAACCCGAAATTGGAAAAAAAATGAATACCAATGCTCTTCCCCATACATATATGGAATAAATTACCAATTTCAAATGACAACAAAAATGCCAACCAAAAAACATCAATTAAATAATATTATTTAATTTCCAATTTTTTTTTTCAATTAATTTTTTGGCAATTTTTTCGTTCGTTATGATATTCAAATTGTACACCAAAAAAAAAGTTCACAACGCTAATATGTGACCATAAAAAATTTTATATTTTTTTGCTTCCTCTTTTTTTCCACATCAAATTTTTTTGCTTATGAATTTGTTGTTGCTTTTCAATCAATTGAACCCAAAACAAAGTATTTTTTATGTGACAGCCGCATCGAACTGAAGTGGAAATGGAATGGGAATGGCATGGCATGGAAGAAGGAAACCCAGAAGTCCAAAGCATAGTTATGCCAATAATAAAAAAATAGCGATGATGATGATAACCATCATCATCATGATAAACCATCATAATGAAGTAAATAATTATTATCTAAACATATAAATTCACACACTCACACACACACACGTTCGTGTACACACATATTTGGTAAAATTTATCCATATATGTATGTTTTTGAAAAACTTAGAGGGTATTACTCCAACCCAGCCAACAAAAAACGAACAGCATTTAGTGTTAAGCGCGTTAGCTGCTTCGCGCTTATTTTTTTCCATTTCCATTCGATACGATGACACTCCCATAAAAAGCGTGTAATGAATTAAAGTAATTGAAATAAAACATTTTCTGCTTGCTATTGTATTCTTTAGTAAGCTGTTGTTGTTGTAAGCCCTCCTCCCCCCTTTAAAAAAAATATCATCTTTTTTTTTGGGACGTGACTAAATGTGTTTGGTATATTAATACAACACAACAACAAAAATATTATTACTGGATTTTTTTTGTGATGTATAATAACCTGCTATAGCAGCGGGGGTGAAGGAATTTCAAATTTCCATTACAACAGTGGCGTATAATGTCATCATTTGTAATAATAATACAAACTTATTAGAAATATCCATAAATATGAAGGGCGCCCTTCCCGAAATGACAACAACAAAAATTAACCAAATTTTTTTACCAACTTTTTTATATGGGCATTCTTTAACACATTAATAATGTCTTGTAATTTAAACTTAATTTAGTCAAATGCTAAAGGTCATGATCATTCTTGATTAGTCATAAAACCAAAAATTTAAAAAAAGCAATGCGGAAGAGTTGTATATATCCCGCCGCCCATAATTAATTGAAATTTTATAGCAAATGCATAATAAAATGGAAATTAGAAAGAGAGAGGTAAATAGTCTACCCCGCCGCTGGCCATGGTCTTTATATGTATTGATTTAGATTTTTCTAGAGGAGAACATAAAGTTTTTCTATTATGGATATGGATTTACAAGTTTTCTTTGATTGAAATTGTATTTCAAATGGACTTCCAATGGTGCTCGTTGGAAACGAGGACTTCCAATGGTGCTCGTTGGAAAATAAAGCCATTCGAAATCCTATTTCCACAGAATCATATTTGAAATCCATAAAAAATATATAGATTTTGAATATATAAATAGAAGCTGTATGTAAATGCAAGTTGTTTTCGATTATGAAATTAAGAAAAAAATCTGTCTCATTCCTTGCTATTTTTCTCTGAAATACAAATCATTTCGATTTAATTTTACTTACAGAATAATAGTGTGTCTTGTATGATAGATTGTAGAAGGCCACAGGTCTTAAATATTCCTACGATCTATGTTGTTATACTACAGATCAGATATTCCTTACACAAAAAAAAAACGATAAAAAATTAACTTCTTGACGGCTTTAAAAATCCTTTAAAAAAGCACTCCTTAGAGGCCAAAAAACAATTATAAAATACGATTTTCAGGCTTCTTATAGGGTATATAAATTCCTTTAAAAAATCACGACATTGAGAATAGTTTTGAGAAATCTTCTAGCCTATTAAAGCGCATTTAAAACTTCATGTCTTTCAGGCTATGAAAATTCGTTAATAATTAAATTTGAGGAGGATTAGAAAAAAATACTTTTAAAAATCAAGCCTTTAAGGCTAGAAATATCCACGCCTTCCGAGCTTAAAAAAACTTGAAAAAAACTTCACTTCTTTGCGGCTATCAAAAATTCATTTATTAATCCAATTTGAAGAGCTTTTACTACAAACAAAAAAACCTTTACTAGAAAAAATCACCCCCTTCAAACTAGAAAAATAAAATTCAAAAATCTATACCTTTATACCTTGATTGATGCTAAAAAAAATTCGCACCACTTCAGATTCAATTAATCTAGGAAGAAAAACCTTTAAAAACTATGATTTTTATGATTCGAATGAGGATAGGAAAATCCACACAATTTTAGCTCTAATGAAGCAAGAAAAAAGCTTCAAAAATTCTTTAAAAATCCACGCCTTTGAAATTTCATTTAGGCTAGAAAATTCTTTAATAATGCAACCTTTTATTGAGGCTAGAAAACGCCTATAAGTTTTCATTTAGGGTAGAAAGCAGTCATTTAAAAAACCAATCCTTTCAATTTTCAATGAATCCTTTAAAATCCTAATTTTTTGAGTCTTTATTCGAGCTAAGAAGTAGTTCTTTAAATTCTACGCTTTGAGACGAGACACTTTTTTTTAAAGCCCACACATTTAAGCCTTGAGGCTATAGCCTCAAATTCTTTAAAAATCTACGTCTTTGAGACTAGATAAATTCTTCCAATCCAATAAATACCTATTTATGATATTTTCAATGGATACTAAATGAATAACCTAGTTCCTTTTTGCGGAACGAACTGAAGAAGATCGAACCGTTTCAGGAAACTGTGATCCCATTTTCTGAGTGATTCTTTAATATCTGCAGAGAAAATTCAAACCATTTTTTTTGGAACTCTTTTAGGGACGCAGAGGTATACAATATTTTTGGATATACAGTCGAATTTGGATAAGCGAAAACGCCTAATTTGTTTCATATATATTTGAGTTTTTGCAACAAAAAAATCGTTCATTAATTTCTCTTTCGAGATAAGCTTCATGATCGGAGTTGCAATGAAAAGGAAAGCCAGAGGGGTACTACATTCCCAACACTATGCGTCGCGTTTCGCTGTTGGTTACGCGGCTCATCAGGCATATTGGGCAATGTGGCTTACAAATGTCTTTACTTGATAAGTTGTATTTATGTCGACTATTGTTGCGAAATTGCATCTACGAATTAAATCCAACCGTGTCAAGGTTCGGACATTTGGCATCACACCAGAACAGTCTTTCTCTTATACAGATTTCCAATTAACCGGGTTTTCTTTTAGGCGAAATAAAGAAAAAAGTTTAAAATTTTTAGTTTCAATTAACAGTTTTTTTTTTCGATAAACCGGCGTTCGCTTATCCGAATTCGACTGTAGAAGGTGTATGTAAATGAAAATTTGGATGTTATCTAGACATTCAATTGTCAACCTTGATCTTCCCGTTGCTTAACGGATATGCACTACTTAACAATTGAACTATGGAACTAAATTAATGACCTATTTATTTTGCAAAGCGAACCGAAAGATATTGAACCTCTTCAAAGAAGGAAGGAAGGAGAATATCCAAATGTAGAAACTGTGATCTGAATATTCCAAATAATTCTTCAATATCTGAAGAGGAAATTCAAAACCTTTTTCTTTCAAGCCCATTTTGGAACATAGAAGTATAGAATATTTTTGGAATTAGGATGTAATCCTAACAATAGAACTACATGAGAAATACCTAAAGAAATCAAACCTCTTCAGGAGGGAGATTACCCTACTGTAGAAACTGTGATCATATACTGACGCATATCAATGAACGATTCAACTAATAGAAACTAAATGAATGAGCTAGTTCCATTTTGTGGAGCGAACCGCAAGATATCATACTGCTTCAGGAAGGAAATTGTCCAACTCTAGAATATTCTGCAGATTCTATAATAGCTGCAGCGCTACAACAAAAATCTGCTTTTAAAAAGGCTGTTCCTAGAATGAAGACAAACGTCGAACTTTGACAAATTTGAATTTAATTCGCATATGCAAATTTCGCATCAGGGCGGAATAAATACAAGTTATCAACATAAGACATTTGTAAAGCCACATAGCCCAATATGCCTTTTTCGAACGTTTTTTTGGACGTAGAATTTGGATATAGAAGCTGAATGTAAATGCAAATTTTTAAAATAGAAATTATGATGTGATCAAGGCATTTTTTAGACATTCAAGAGAATTATCTCTTTTCGTAATCTTTGATATTTGAATTGAAACATTTAAGAATTCATCGGACATATGGAACTAAAAGAATGACCACTTGAGGAGCGAACCGAAAAAAATCGAACCTCTTTAGGGACGAAATTACTCAACTCTAGAAGAGAATTATCTCTTTTCGTAATCTTTGCTATTTGAATGGAACCATTTATGAATTAAGTGGACATATGGAACTAAAAGAATGATCTCTTGAGGAGCGAACCGAAAAAATTGAACCTCTTTAGGGACGAAATTACTCAACTCTAGAAGTTGTGACCGGAATATTCGGTGTGATTCTTTAATATCAGTAAGGAATGTAATAATAATATCTGTATGGAACTGTTTTCTAGATGCCCCTTTTGGACCATCATTGTAGACAATAGTAAAATAGGCGCGGTAGAAAATGTGTTAATTGAATACTTTTTGGAACGTTTTGCGATTAGAAGCTGTATGTAAATGCAATTTTTTTTGTACGTCTTGGTAGATGATATTTTAG
This sequence comes from Musca vetustissima, assembly GCF_032173495.1. Lineage (NCBI taxonomy): Eukaryota > Metazoa > Arthropoda > Insecta > Diptera > Muscidae > Musca > Musca vetustissima. The sequence continues at coordinate 34,747 of NW_026880143.1, forward strand.
AAAATATTGGTAGAAAATATATTTATACAGTAGATATCGGATATAAGAAACTCAAAAAATGCCTGAGATTTCTTTCTTATATGCTTTTTTTTCTTATATGGAATTATCGGATATACGAAAGTATAAGCTCGATGTTTTTGATAATCTTTCTTATATGCGATGTTTTCTTATATGAGATGTGCTTATATCCGATATCTACTGTATAATAATATTTGGGACGTTTTGGATTTAGAAACTGTATGTAAATGCAATTTTTTGAAATAGTCATGTGAATTGTGAAATGTTTATGACGTTTTCGAATTAGAAGCTGTACGTAAATGCAATTTTTATTAAGATTTTGAATAACATTCAGGTTTCGGAATATTGATGTAATTCTTTCTTTTTATTTTTTCAAGTATTTGGAATTTCTATATTTTATTACGAAACTATCTTGTAGAACCCAAATTGGGATCATCGTAGTAGACAATTTTTTTTTTATTTGAAATTAGACACTGTATGTATATGCAAATTTTTAAAATAGTCATGGTAGAAAATGGAATTAGAAGCTGTATGTAAATGCAAGTTTTATTAAGATTTTGAATAAAATTAAATTTTGGAATATCGATTTAATTCGTGTTTTATTTATTTTTTTTCAAGAAAGAAACTTTAGTGAAAGGTCAAATGTCTCTTGGCTTACTTCAACAATTGGCACACAATAGGAGGACCTTCGTGTTTAAAATTTGCTTCATTTTATTACGGTGGGGCCCTTGAAAACCAACACTGTTGCCAATACGGTCATGTGTCAATGTTGTGTAGCAGTAGCTGACAACAACAAATATTATTTGTTGTGTGTTTTGTTGCTGTGCATTTGTCCGATTTTTTTATTTTGGTGGAATGTGCATATTGGAATATTTAAATATTGGAAAACTACATTCTGATTCTGACATCATCGCCACATAGAAAAAAATGTATACCACTAGTGGCGGAGCCAAATTTACGCAGACACAAACGCACGCACACATCAGCATAACCATTGTGGCAGACTGAAAGACATGCGGACGGACGGACTGACAGACAGCCAGGCATGACGTTTGCCAACCGTCTGTCCGTCCGCGTCCCTCCACCCCAAATAGTGGATATAAGTTTGGTGTCTTTTCGTGTGAAGTGCGGGAATGGGACAAACAGCCAGTCACTTCGTCATAAGAAAGACTGACGGCGGAGAGACAGACAGACAGACGAAGAGACAAACCGGGCCAACATCCAACAGTTATACAATGCGTGTGCAATATTTGAAAAATACAAAAAAAAAAAAAAAAAGAATACCAGCACGCACGAACTCACATGCATTGCCACACATCTACATACATATATGTACACATCGATGTGTATGGGTGGATAATACCAGGTTCATCCATATGGACGATGAGTGGTTGGGCTTCGTTCGCTTTCTTGTTTGCTTGGATAAAAATGTGTGAGATTTTTTTGAATACATTTTTTTTAAACACACAAGAAAAAAAATATGGAACAACAACGTCAGGAAAAAAATTGCATATTTTTTTGCCTTTGCCTTCTTAGTCATCGTCAGCATTCGATTTCCTTAAATTCCATATCTTGGCGTTCTTCGTATTGCACACATCTCACATGACAATTCATCATCATCATCATCACACACCCCAAAAAATATGGATTAATAATTTTTGTTGTTGGTGTTGTTCCTCCGATGCTTTTGTTAACGAAACTTCTCATATGTCGTGGTCTCCTTAGAAAGATCTCGGAATTTGCTGCTAATGCTCTTTTTGCCTTCCTAAGCAGAAATAGAAGAATAAAAATTGCAACAGAAGGAAAACTAAATCCTTTTGGAAAAAAAACCATTGTTATTTCTTATCTTCTCTCCCGATGCTCCCCACCCTTCTCTCTTCCTCACTATCTTTGTCTCTCTTTTAACAAACAAAAAAACTCATTGTTTATTCTTTCCTTTGCAGGCATCGATGCTGTGGAAAACCAACAACAACAACAACAAAAATCAAAACAAGATGTTGCCTCCACAGAATTCGATTACAGCGATGATAGCGAACCAGAGGTTCCCACCAACGGCGATGTGTCCTCACCAACCAAAGACACTTCGGCAGCCACAAGACCCTATTTTGAAAATAAACTAAACGTTGTCTATTTTTCACATGAGGGAGAAAATGTAACCCTGAAATGTGCGCCAAAAAATTTCAATGGTAAGTATATCGGTTGTTGTAAAAAATTACTAATAAACTTTTTGTTCTACTTAACCTCAAATGTCGGATACACATATGTGTGTAACCAACATTGCAAAATATGTGTAAGTGTGTTGGCAAATAATTGTTGGTAATAGCCCACCACAGTCTAAACGAACATTTGACCCAGTGTGGCGAACAAAGGTTTCCGATTCCGAAACGATTTAGTGAAAGGAAGGAAGGGAGCGGCATACCTTGCAGAAAGAATTGCAAAAGGCAAAGCAAGACAATGGGTAGACGATGGAATTTCCAGGTCATATAACACATCCTGAAAATGGTAGAGAATGTCTGAGTTTAGCTTCGCAGGATTGTAGAAAAAAATTAAGAGAGTTTGATTCCTTGTGCAGGAATTTGTGAAGATTTGTAATCATGACGATATCGTTTTTTGGCTGAAATCGATAGAATTTTAGATATTCCGATAAGAACGGACGTTTAAAAATTCAATTGAAAGAACGATATCCTTTTCTTCATTCTAGAATTGCGACGTTCCGGAACGATTTAGTTCAAACGATTTAGTTTCACAAAAGGAACGATCGGAACTAGGTTCGGTTCTTTCAATAATCTAGTTAATTCAATCGTTCATTTTTCTTCTCATCCCTTTTAAATCAATCGTTCATCAAGGGGAAAGCGATGGAATTTTTGTTATTTCGATTGACGGGATGACTAAAATTTCAATTGCTACCAAATGTTAAACTCTCTTTCTTCATTCTAAAATCGGGTCATTCCGGAACGAATTAGTTCAAATATAATATTTCGCAAAAGCAACAATCGGAACTAGATTCGTTTCTTTCTCTTATCTAGTTCCTTTTGTCCCGGTCGTTCCTTCTTGTTATTGGTCCTTTTAATGCAATCGTTCAGCAGGCGGAAATCAATGGAATTTTATATGTTCCGATTGCCATCAAATGTTGATCTCCCTTCCTTCATTCTAGAATCGGGTCGTCCCGTATTGATATAGTTCAACGATTATATTTTGCAAAAGGAACGATCAGTACTAGTTCCGGTTCTTTAATTGTATCTAGTTTTTGTTGCTCCCGTCTTTACTTTATTTTAGAGGAGCTATTCAAATATTTTTAGAGGCACATCAACTTATCTTAAGCCAGAAAGTATCAAAGAGGTCTCCTTCATAATTTTTACACAAATTTTTCCAAGACAAAAATTTCCTTCAATAACATTCAACATTCAGATGGCAAAAAATTACATCACATTTCAGCCGCTGTTTATGGCGTATCTATTTTCACAGAACAGGATCAAGCTACGTTGAAGGATCTTAAAAGTGGCTTTGAAGCTCCTCATTCCCCTATACACATTGACCTTGGTCTATGGTATTCTTATGTTCAGGTCTAATTCAACATTGTGAAAGACAATTACAGGAGAATTCACTATGGTCTACAATTAAGAGTCTATCAGTTCACAAAAGGAATAAAAATCTTCCTGCTATTACCTTCAATAAAATTCAGCCTATTCAGATGACAAAGAAGTGCATCACCGTTCTTCTGCACATTTCTTCGCGGAACTGGCTGCTCATTTGCTTGCACTATCCGGAAGTTCAAGTATCTGAAAAGAGACTTGAAGACCGAATCATGCATATACCGTGAAGTGGAGAAAATTGTCTCAAAATCCAAGTCAATAGATAGCTTGAGCTATCCAGAAATGCATGAATCTGAAAAGAATCTTTAAGACCCTATCATACACATGCAGTCATAGTAGCATATTCAGAGGGTAAAAAGGCGCATTACAATTCTGTCGCAGTCATCGAGCTTCCATCTTCACATAAAAGGATCAAGCCATACGGAAGTTCAGGAACCTTAAACGAGACATGCAATGAGTTGGAGGAAATTATCTCCAAATCTGACCAAAAGTCCTCGAATTATCTGTTCCACAGTTGATATTTCCTCATATTTGAAATGCTGTCGGGATTATTCCAACTCTACAACCTGATAAATGTGGAACTAATAGGGAACCCTACTGCCCGATTTTTTTCTTTCATCTGTAGCCAAGACTTTAGAATCCCCGTGGTATTCGTTCCTGAAACAGTATTTTGTTCTTGCCACACACCAATATAGTTTCAGCACAACAACGGAAAAAATTCGCCAGGGAAAATAGACACATTATTAAAATTTAGTAAATAAACTATTTAAACTGAAGTTAATAACTACAATCAAACTGGTACTATCGTCAACAAACTGCGCACTAGCCGACCAAAGAAGCTTAATCGGAGAGATGTCAGCTTAATTCTGAAAGTAGTGGGTAAAAATCCGAAAGAGAATGCCACAAAGTTAGCCGGGAAAAAGTTGCAATAATATCGGGAACAGTTGTACACCCACGAACCATACACAGAAGAATAATGAGGGTTTCCACAATCGGAATTCGCCCAAAAATATGTGGATAAGGGAATTGACTTGTGGAAACATGTTTTGTTCACAGACGAATCGAAGTACAATATATTTGAAATAAAGTCCGGGACAGTTGTACATCCACGAACCACACACAGAACCTTTATTAATGACGGTTTCCGCAATCGTAATATTTGATTGAAATTCCCCAAAAATATATGGATAAGGGAATTGACTTCTGGAAATAAGTTTTGCTCACAGACGAATCGAAGTACAATATAGTTTGCAATAAGGTCGGGAACAGTTGTACATCCACGAACCATACAAAGAACTTTGAATAAGAACGGTTTCCCCAAACGAACCCCTAAAAATAAAAACACTTATAAACTGAAATATCGTACATTTCAATTGGAATGCCCCCAAAAATATATTGATAAAGCAATTTACTTCTGGAAAAAAAGATTTGTTCCCAGACAAATCGAAGTACAATATATTTGGAGGAGACGATTGAGCTATAGTTTGGCAAAAACAAAATACAGCTATGGAACCAAAAGAAATAAAAATCTCCCTGATATTTCCTTCAATTTCTGCCGCCAATTCATGGCGCATCTATCTTCACAGAACAAGATCAGGCTACCTAAAAGTTCAACAATCTTATAAGAGACTTGGAGCCCCTATCATTCACATCCACTGATAGCCACCCATAGCCCTTGGTCCAGACGGCATATTAATGTTCATGTTATTTTTATGTTCAGATTTGATTCAACAGACTATTATCTGTGAGAGACCATTACAGGATTATTCACTATGATCTACAATTAAAAGTCTATCAAATTCCGAAAGAAATAAAAATCTCCTTGCTATTACCTTCAATATCATTCAGATGACATTTCTTCATGGAATTGGATCAGAGACATGAAGATCCTATTCACCAAAAATATATTGATAAGGCAATTAATTGACTTCTGGAAACAAATTTTGCCCACAGACGAATCGAAGTACAAAATATTTGCAATAAGGTCGGGAACAGTTGTACATCCATGAACCATACAAAGAACTTTGAATAATAATAATAAAATCCTTATAAGCGAAAATATCGTAAACTTCGATATTGATAAGGGAATTGAGTTCTGGAAACAAGTCTTTTTAAACCCATTCATGAACCATACAAAGAACTTTGAATAATAATCATAAAAACCTTATAAGCGAAAATTTCGTAAACTTCGATACTGATAAGGGAATTGAGTTCTGGAAACATAGTTTTTTAAACCCACTGGGGTTAACGAAATCCGGTACAATGTAAACGCATTTTAGTGTTTATAGAGGAAAAGAAAAATTATAAATTTCTTTTCTGAAATTTCGATCCGAAGGAGGACCTCTGTTGAAATATTATATATAAAATTTTAGGCAATTTTGGAAATTTTTTATAGACGTAGGCTACGTTTAGACTACTAATTCCACTCGATCTCAAACGTCAATTCCATTGCGTATACGTCACGTTAATCCTGTCAACAAATCCAGTATATTATATTTGAGGTATTCGCTTTGGAATTGACATTTAGAATCGAGTGGATTTCGTAAATCTAAACGTACCTGTATACTTTCAGGCTCCGCAAATTATTTTTTTATAGAAAAAAGTTTACCCCTGGACTAATTTCTTTTATTTATGAAGAAACCTTCAATCTCTGACAGACAGATTTTGCCTATGGAACATATTTCTCAGGCTTTGGAGCCCAAAAATTTTCCCTAAATCCTTAAAACTTATTTCTCAAACCCTATGTAAATCTTTTCCTCAGGTGAACCTTTAGGGCTTAAAATTTTTGAAACTATGAATTCTCAATGTCCAAAGAAACTCTGTATCTTCGAACACTGATTTTAAATAGTAGCAACAATATCTTAGGAATTGAACTTCAGATCCTTGGGTTAAAATTTTTATAGAAAAAAATCAGCTGTGCTAGCGTGACCATATGGTCACACTCATAACACGATCAATAAATCATCTAAAAAACCTGTACCCGAGCAGTGCTAGTGTGAAAATATGGCCACAGCCCAAAAATTGATCCTGTCTATTATCCTGATAAGAAAAAAGGATACAAATAAAATTTTGGAATTCAGTGGCCCACAATCTAGAGACGCTGAATGTTTCGTCCCACAATTCGAAAAAAATAATTACAGCAATATTCGGGTTAAATCTGAGGACTATTTTTATACCCTTCATCACACTTTGGTACAGGGTATTACGTCTTTGTACATATGTTTGTAACAGGCAAAAGGAATCGAGATAGACCCATGGTTCCTTTTGAGAATATGCATAGAATCACTTTCTAAGTCGATTTACGCATGTCCGTCCGACCATGTTAAATTGTAAACAAAGTACAGCTCGCATTTATTATTCGAATTGGATGAAATTTGGCAGAGCTCATTCATTTGGCCCAAGGACGAACCCTATTGAAATTGAGAAAAAATCGGTTCAGATTTAGATATAGCTCCCATATATATTTTGGTTCGATTTAAGGTAAATGGTGCCCAAAGTCCCTAAACAGCTTTCGATTTGCACGAAATTTGGCATAACGTACTGAAGTGAGCGTTGAGTGATGTCTGCCAAGTTTAGAGAAAATCGGTCTAGATTTAGATATAGCTCCCATATATAGTTTCGTCCGATTTCATGTAAATGATGCACCAAAGTTCCTATATATCTTTCGATTTGCACGAAATTTGGCATAACGTATTGAATTGAGTGATGTCTGTCATGTTTCGTGAAAATCGGTCTAGATTTAGATATAGCTTCCATATATAGTTTCGTCCGATTTCATGTAAATGGTGCACCAAAGTCCCTAGGTATATTACGATTTGCACGAAATTTCGCATAACGTATTGAATTGAGTGATTTCTGTCATGTTTCGTGAAAATCGGTCTAGATTTAGATATAGCTCCCATATATATTTTCGTCCGATTGAAGGTAAATGGTGCACCAAAGTCCCTATATATCTTTCGATTCGCACGAAATTTGGCCTAGGGTACTAAATTAGTTTACACGAAATTTTGGCAGAATATATTAAATTGAATATAGAGTGATATTCAAGTCTGCCCGTTCGACATGCAATTTTTCATAGATTTCAGAATGGGGTTTTTTCCAATTGGTGTGTGGGGTTTTTCCAATTGGTTTTAATACCTACCTACATAGCTCATTTAATTTCGCCCGATTCCACCTCAATGATCCTCCAAAGATTCTATGTATGTTCTATCTACAGGATTTTGTAGATATTAACATCTGTTGTATGTCGGCCCCGTCCAACTTTTGATCTTTCCTTACTGGTTTATTTATGCGCATAACAATTCATATATCTGAGGACAGATTTTTACCTATCGGACCTATGTTTCAGACTTTGGAGACCATTTTTTTAATAGAAACATTTCATAGCGACCGTTTTTCTATGGAAAAACAGTCCTGGGTCCAACATTATTTCAATTGAAAAAATTTCAGGCCCATATCCATAAAACTGATTTCTCTAACTTTAAGCAATGTTTCCCTAGTCATGGCCTATAAATAAGGTCATCCAGGGAGACCAGCTGGATATCTGCGCCACTCAAGTTTGCTGTCGAAATTCATTATTGTGAATTGACATACATTAGGAAAATGTAAACAATGTCGAATTTTTTGACATTAGACTAGAGAAAAAAAACAGCTGTTTTCCGATTTCGATTGCTACCTGGGTGACCTTATTTATAGATCTTGTTCCCAGTGTACCGGAACTTAAGGGGATTTTATTCTTTAAGGGGGAAAACACATACGAGGATTCAGGCATGGCATATTAAGTTGGCTTTGTATGAAATGTCAATTTATAAAGGAATGTCAGAGTCAAACTTGAATTTTAACGCCGTTCGCATTAATTCTTTTACAATGAAAGAAGCCATCTTAAGAGTCTAAACGCAACCATAGAGTCTAGAGTCAGCGACAGTCGTTTTCCGTGTGTTTCTTATAGGCAACGGGAAATCGCGACGGCTGACGTTCACGTCTAGCGGCTTGACGCTAGAATAGATTTAATTCATTTTTGCTCAGCGTCATACTCAAATTTTCTCTCTTGCTCTCAATTGAGTTGCCATATTTAAGGTAAAAATCTGCAGTGCTACCAAATTTCAATGAGAATTTATATCAAAACATATGGCAGTGCTGTTAAAAACGAATTAACGAATTAATAATAAAATGGAAGAAAAATAATTTTTTCGATAATTTTATCCAAGTTCCTTGACATTACACAACGTAAAATTTTCTGTCGGAAAATGAAAACAAATAATTGACATTTTGTGCCGCTAACGCTAACTCTTTCGTTCGGTTTTCACGCCGGCGAAAAAGTATGACGCTGACTCGTGACTCTCTGCTTGCGTTTAGACTCTAACATTGCAATCCTGAAGCGGCTTGAAATTGTTGAAGCTAAGAATTCAATGTCCAAGATTGTTGTCCTTTGAAAATAGTCGCCACTCAGGATCTCATAATTGGTATTGAATAAAAAAATTGCCTTCAAACATTTTTTTCCAACAAAAACAAAAAAAAATGGCATCGATGTCCTTTACACAAATGCTTAGTGTTCTAAATTCCAATTTAATTGGACATAACGTTTGAATTATTGTTTCTCTAACCATACGCTGAGTCATTTGTAAAAGCATTTCCTCGGAAAAATTTGGTCAAGGACGCAATTTCGACGCATAGGATGTCAGTCAGCCAGTCAGTAATGCAATGAGAAATGCCTTTACAAAAAAACGGAATATCAAACCAAACACAGGACTAATTATATATTGATGTTGTTGTAGTCATTCATTGTTGTTGTTGTTATTGCTATTTTCAAACATTAAAATAGCTGTACTCGTTTTTTTCATGATAATGGCAATAAAGAATTTCATGCAAAAAATGGCATTTACCAAAAATAAAAAACGCCTAAAAGTATGCAATGCGAAAAGCATTTGCATGACATGTTTTGAGAATTTGGGGAATTTGAGCTTTTTTTGGATAGTTATACTACACAAATGAATTAACTAAATTAAATTTGGGTTTTTGTTGTTATTGTTGTTATTCTTATTGTTGTTGTATTTTGGGGCATTTGATTAGTCAGCCGCCACCGCCTATGCATTGCGTTTATGCTGACAATATCCAAATGGCAAATATCAACCAAATATTTCTCCCTCGATGGCTGTCTGTCCCTCTGGGAGAAAAAATGAGGCAATGTGTTCTATCTTCTTCTATTTCAAAAAATATCACATTTAGGCCTCAGTTTTTTTTTTTTTTGTTTTAGTTAAATTGTAGAAATTAATGATCTATTCCCCATAGAATGCGAAAACGAAACATTAATCCCCCCAGACGAACATTTGGTAAACAAATTACGAAAATAGACAGATTTTTAATTAATTCTTTTTTGCGGTTCTGGGTGGAATTTTTGCGGGGAAGATTAAAAAAAAAAAATACCAAAAGCTTTTAAAAATAAATATCAAATATTAGAACAATGGGCGTTTAATAGGAAAAATAAATTTAATTGATTAAAAAATAAATTATTGAATTGAATTTTTTAATAATTAAAAAAAGTGATGAAATTTCATTTTTTTAATGAGTAACCGTTTCCAAAAAGAGCTAGAAATAAAAATATAGAACTATTAATGTTGAAGAATTCATAAAACATTCAGAAAAATTAAATATTCCCATTAGAAACCGGTTTAAATACATGAAACCCGATGCTTAAACTAATGTAACCGGTTTAAAAATCCAATTAAATAACATTTTATTTTCAGAAATAAATCGTATAATGATAATCTGAACTACAAATGTCAAAAACCGGTGCCAAAACCGGTTCTAAAAAGTGCTAGAAATAAAAAAAGAACTCTTAATATAGAAAAATTCACAAAGCATTCCGAAAAATCAAATATTCCCTTCAGAAACCGATTAAAATACATGAAACCCGGTGCATAAACTAATGTAACCGGTTTAAAAATCCAAGTAAATAACATTTAAATTTCAGAAATAAATCATATAATGATAATCTGAACTACAAATGTCAAAAACCGGTACCAAAACTCCAAAATGCTGTCAAAAACCGGTTCGAAGATATTAGTAACCGGTTATTTAAATAAAAATAAGGGAATATATTTATACGTGAATACTTAAAACAGTTATTAGATAGATCAATGGTATCAAAAACCGACTGTAATACATGAATAACCGGACATTATAACCGGGTAATCGAGTAACCGATGATTATTACAATGTAACCGGTTATAAAACCGATTTTAAAATCACTTTTAATTTAGAATAATAAATAGATTTCAAAACCTTTTTTCTATTTAGAAATATATTCTGCAATGTTAATATCGACAAAATTGCTTTATTTTTTAAATAAAGGTTAAAATACCCGTTTTTTATAATAAGTAACCGGTTTTTGGAAGTAATCAAAATACAAATCAAGGAACATTAATATAGAGGAATGATCGAAATTGTTATCAAATAGGACAGAGGTACAAAATATCGCTTCTAATACATGAGTAACCGATGATTAAAACGCTGTAACCGGTTATAAAACCGAATTTGAAATCACTTTTAATTCAGAAATATATCCGGAAATGTTAAAATGACAAAAATCCGTACCAAAAAACGATTATAAGTCCTTTATATTATGTAAATGAGCATATGCAACCTATAACCGGTTATAAAAAAATGAGTAACCGGTTTTATGAAACAAGTAACCATTTATAAAATGCAATTTTAAATAGATTTTATTTCAGAAGTAAATAAATAAAGGCATAATAGAATCTCGCAATCTCAACGACAAGAAAAATATCGGTTTTGTGAATCTCGGAACCGGTTACATATTTTTTAATTAAGTAATTAAATTTTCTCTTCAATATTATATTCCCCAATGTAGACAAATTGTTGGCAAATGAGTAAATGTATCCGAAAAACCGGTTGTAAAAAATTAGTAACCGGTTATATGAACAAAATAACCGGTTACAAAATGCGATTTTAAAACACATTAATTTCAGAAATAAATATATAAGTCATTAATATAACATCTGAATCTTATTGCAACTAAAAAATCGGTTATATGAATCTCAGAACCGGTTATAAATTTTTTAAATCGGATATTTTAATTTTCTATTCTATTCGCAATTATATTCACCAATGCCGACAAATTGATAGAATACTAGGTAAATGAGTAAATGTAACCAAAAACCGGTTGTAAAAAATTAGTAACCGGTTATGTGAACAAAATAACCGGTTAAAAAATGCGATTTTAAAGCAAATTAATGTCAGAAAATAATATATAAGGTCATAATAAAATCTCTGAATCGCAATAAAGTCAAAACGAAATCGCTTATACGAATCACGGAACCGGTTATCAATTTTTTTTTTAAATCGGGTAATTTAATTTTCTATCCTAATTATGTTCAACAATGTAGACAAATGGAAACTGTATTAAGTAAATGAGTAAATGAATGAATGAGTGAACAGAGTAAACGTTCATAAAATGCACTTTTAAATCTCTTTCATTGCAGAAGTTAATATATAAGATCATAAATCACCTGTGAGTCTCAATGAAACCAAAAAAAAAAATCGGTTTTGTGAATCTCAGAACCGGTTACCGATTTTTTATAACAATTAATTTCATTTTAAAGCCGATGTTTTATACCATAATACATTGGAATTGACTATATATTATGAAAATATGTATATTGATCAAAAACCGGTTTCCAAAAACCGAGTAACCGGTTTTGTGAAAAATGTAACCGGTTACAAAACGAAATTTTAAGTAATTTTAATTACAAATAGAAATAAATTTGGTCGTAACGACACCTTTGAACCGGTTACATGTAACCCAGTTTTTTAACTTTTAACCGGGTTTTAACTTTATATTAGAAATTACATTTCGATATTAAAAATTACAATAAATTATTAATATATTCTAACAACTAACACTATAGACAAATTGATGGTATATTAGGTAAATGAGCATATGCATCCAAAAACCGGTTGTAAAAAATTTGTAACCGGTTATGTGAACAAAGTAATCGCTCAAAAATATGCAATTTTAAATACTTTATGCAGAATATATAGATCATAAATTTGAAAACAAAAAAGATCGATTATGTGAATCTCAGAACCGGTTACCGATTTTTTTTAAAACAATTAATTGCATTTTAAAGTCGATGTTTTATTCCAAAATGTATCGGAATTGACAATATATTTTAAGTAAATGTGTATATACACCAATAACCGGTTTCCAAAAACCGAGTAACCGGTTTTTTGAAAAAAGCAACCGGTTATAAAATGCAATTTTAAGTAATTTTAATTACAAATAGTAATAAATTAGGCCATAACGACAAATCTGAACCGGTTTCATGAAACCCATAATCGGTTTTTAACTTAAAATTAGCAACGAAATTTTAAATTTCCATAAAAATTCTAATAAATTATTTATAGATAGTAAAAGAATTTTACATAGTTTTGAATTAAATCCCCCCACACCAAATCCCATGGATAATTTTATTCGATAATTATTTATTTAAAATTTCAAGGTATCGACATTGAACTTTAATCTAAACAATCACACAAAAAATGTGAAAAGATTTTTTTTCGGTTTGAATATCTTTGCTTTTTCCAAAACGATGATAGCGCCATCATTGTTGGTCAGATAAATTATTTCCAGAATGTTTTCATTCATTCGCACTTTAATTATGTGCATACATACAGACAGACAGACATACGTACACACACCTTGTTCACACCCCTCCTCCATGGGATATGGAATGAAGAAAACCCGAAGAATGTTATCTTAACAAGTGGTAGTTGGTGGTGTTGATTTGCGTTAAAGAAACGAAAAAAACGAAGAAGCAATAAAAATAACAGCATTGAAATTAAAACGAATTTGAAATGAAAAAAAAAAATATTCAAATATAGAATCGTTTTTTCGGACCCTAAAAATTCCTTTTTTTCCAGCATGTTTGTTTTTTTCTTCTTCCGAACGAAAACAGATAATAAAATTTGAAAGCTATCAAAATAAAAAAAACACGTAATAAAATTCTTCATAATTTAAAAGGGCGAAATAAATAACGAATTCTCTCTCTCACTCTCTCGTAATTTGAATATTTTATCAATGGTTAAAAAACAACAACAAATATTTATTTAAAATTTAATGCCGAAAATTTGTTGTTCCTGTGGGTGATAAGATATGCATCATTACCTCATTTAAATGACGTCAGTTTTGCCCATTTAACACGAAGGTCGATGATACATTTCTTTCATTCGATTTTTTTTTTTTTGAGTGTGCAAACACCTATCGAACCACTTAAAGAGATTATTATCGCATGGAAGAAGCCAAAAGGAGCTTCAAAAATTAAGTATCTGCCAAGAATGTTTGAACGTTATTTAATGGTTCAAGGTGTGTTTGTTATATTTTTTTTGCAAATTATATTTTTTTTATACTTCAATGGCTTTTAGGTGGGTTTGGAAATAAGTAACCGGTTTTCATATACGGATTTTAAGGCCCCTTAAAATTAGAAAAATAAAATAATATTGTCACAAACGAAAAACACATACATTTTCGTGAAAATGCCGAAATTAAATCAAGTAACCGGTTATAAACCGGTTTTAAGTCCCCTAAAAATTAGAGAAATTAAAAGAATATTAACCGATTTTAAAACTTTAAATTTTGAAATATCAAAAGGATTTAACGCAGATGAAAATACCTAAAAAAATTTTTAAATCAAGTAACCGGTTATAAAAAATCACGTAACCGGTTTTTACTGTTCTTTCAAATTTATTTAAAATCAATATTTTTTTATTCAAAAACTTGGTTAAAATTCTAATTAATTATAAATTATTTTTTTTTTCTACTATAACAGCTTTCAAGGTTTTCTTTTGAAATGTGTAACCGGTTTTTATACACGATTTTAAGACACTTTAAATTTTGAAATATCAAAAGGATATTAACGCAGATGACAAATACCTAAAATTGAAATTTTTAAAATAAAGTCAAGTAACCGGTTATAAAAAATCAGGTAACCGATTTTCATGTACTTTCAATTTTGTTTGAAAATTTGTAAAAAATCACTTCAATAACTAAAATTAAAATTCGAAGCGATAAAAATTGCAATTTTTTAATAAAAAACCGCTTTCGGAGACTTTAAAAAAGTAACCGGTTGCTAAATAAGATCGGTTTTCTTGTATATACAAATAAAACTAAAGAATGTAATAACTAAATAAACCACAAATAATTGATAATAAATAAAAATAAAGTCAAAAAACCGGTTTAAAAAAAAAAAGTAACCGGTTTTATATGTAATTTAATATCATTTATAAATCCATAATCCTTTAAATATAATTGTTAAAAAATCAATAAGAATAAATAATTATACAACGGGATATCCGGTTTTTTTTTTAATAAGTAACCGGTTTTAACATACGAATTTTAAAGACACCTTAAATGGAAAATAATAAATAATATTGTCACAGATGAAAATTACATAAAAACTACTAAAACGACTAAAATAGAAGCAAGTAACCGGTTATAAAAAATTAGGAAAACGGGTTTCTATGTACTTTCATGTTAATTAAAATTCGATTTTATATCAAATTGCAATTTTTTCTTAATTTTACTCGCTTTCGAGATTTTTTGAAATAAGTAACCGGTTTTTATATGCGAGTTTTTGGAAATAAATGTAAAAACTTAGGAGAATGTTACAAAAGATGAAAAATAAATTAAATTTCATGAAACCGTTAAATTTAAAAAAGTAACCGGATATAAAAAATCACCTAACCGGTTTCATATGTAATTTCCAAATGCTGTGAAATCAATAATTATTATTTTATTAATAAATAAATTAATAAATAATTGAAAATTAATAAAAATAGAGAAACAAAAAACCGGTTACTGAACAAAAGTAACCGGTTTTATAAATCACTTTAAAATCATTTAGTATATGGATTATTTAGAAGATTTATTTGGATAATATAAAACGATAATAAAAAGCAGACGAAATACATCGGTTATTTATACGAAAGTAACCGGTTATAAACCAGTTAAAATTACTTTAATTTTATTTTGAAAAAAGTAACCGGTTTTCTTAATCACCGGTTATTTAATGAAAAGTAACCGGTTATTTAAAAAAGTACCCAGCTTTAAAATTGTAATAAAAAGTACATCAATAAATAATTTGATAATAAATAAAAAATTTAACACAAAACCGGTTATTTAATGAAAAGTAACCGGTTTGTTTTTAAAAAAAGTAATCGGTTCTAAAATAATAAGAAAAACTACATTATTAAATAAATTAAAAAAATAATCTAAAATTAATAAAAATAAGCCAAAAACCGGTTATAGAAAAAAGTAACCGGTTTTCTAATACACTATAAAATCATTTACCAAATAGATTATTGGGATTCGAATTGTTTTCTTCAATATTCATTTGATAAAACATAAAAATTTTAACATAAAACCGGTTATTTAATGAAAAGTAACCGGTTTAGTTTGAAAAAAGTAACCGGTTATTTAAAAAAGTAACCGGTTATTAAAAAATGTATCCGGTTTTAAGACAATAAAAAATACATTTATAAATAATTGAAAATTAATAAAAATAAGCCAAAAACCGGTTATAGAAAAAATAACCGGTTTTCTAAATCGCTTTAAAATTATTTACCAAATAGAAAATTGTGATTAGAATGGTTTTCTTCAATATTAATTTTCAATTTTAACACAAAACCGGTTATTTATAGAAAAGTAACCGGTTATTTATAGAAAAGTAACCGGTTTTCTTAATCGCTTTAAAATCATATAACAAATAGATTATTGAGATTGGAATTGTTTTCTTCAATATACATTTTATAATAAATACAAATTTTAACACAAAACCGGTTGTTTACAAAAAGGAACCGGTTATTTAAAAAAGTAACCGGTTATTTAAAAAGTAACTGGTTATTTAAAAAAGAATCCGGTTTTAAAATAATAAAAAATACATTAATAAATAATTGAAGACTAATAAAAATAAGCCAAAAAATGGTTATCGATAAAAGTAACCGGTTTTCTTAAATTATTTACCAAATAGAAAATTGGGATTAGAATTGTTTTCTTCAATATTCATTAGATAATAAATAAAAATTTTAACATATAACCGGTTATTTATAGAAAAGTAACCGGTTATTTAAAAAAAGTAACCGGTTTTCTAAATCGTCTAAAACAATTTACCAAATAGATTATTGAGATTAGAATTATTTTCTTCAATATTCATTTGAAAATGATAGCAAAAAACCGGTTATGTAATGAAAAGTAACCGGTTTTATATACCACTTGAATGAATCATTTAATAAACCGACTATTTTAAAGGAGTTTTTTTGCATTTTTTCTATTTTATTAAATATAATAAAATATAAATACAATGTACCGGAACAGTGCAGCTATTGCCAATGACAGGGTTGCCATCGGCTTGTAATAATATTTTCACCCCAAAAATGTTTAATTTTTATTCAATAAGTAATATTCTTTTCTTCAATTTATGGATTAGATTTCAAGTTGATTTTATCCAATTGAGTGAAACCCCTCATTTTTCAGAAATCACTTTCAATTTTATTTTCGTTTTCATTTTCTAGACAATTTTTATTGACTCCCTTTAATTACTCGATTCATTATCAAAATTTTGTTTTATTGTTGTTTTTGTTTCAATTTATAAATACCCGTTTGATAATAGACCCGCATTAAAATATTTTTAATGGTGGGAGTATTTATTGGCAGCAGCGGCGGCAGCATATCGTGTGCTGCTTGTCAGCTGATGATGTGGGTATTTTTTTTTTTTTTTTTTGTAACGGCGGCACGTGCTGCCACGGGGTTTAATTTCTCAAGAGGGGGAATTTCAATTTTTTTCGGATTAAATTTAATAATAGTTTTTATTATTTTTTTTCTGTTTTGGGTGATTTTATTATTTTAACCCTCTTTCTCTCTCTCTCTCTCTCTCTAATTGCAGAAAACCATCACTCAATATTGTGGTACCGCGATGAATTGCCCATTACAAATGGCAACATTACCCTGGTGGTGGGCAACTACGAGGTGGACAACAAACACAGTCTAACCATTTACAATTATACCAGCACAACTGTGGGCAATTTCTCCTGTCAGGTGTTGCCCGGTGAAATACGCCAGTATGTGAAAATCGAATTGAAGGCCCCCGAAAATATCTCCGAGATGAATGGTGGTGGTGCTTCCCTGCTGAGTGGTAGTGTTGCCACTATTAATTCCATAATTATGATGCTAATGGCCATGTCGATGTGGTATTAAGCCCAAAACCAAACAAATCACATAGAATTGTTTTTCCTGTGCATATTAAAATTATTTTTTGGATCCTGTAGCATCTGCCTAACGAAAAAGGATATTTTTGTTTTTAGGAAAAAAAAATTTTTTGACAAAACATATGGAACAAAATTATTATTATTATTAATACGAGTGTAACAGATCAAAAAAATGAAGAGGCTGAACAAAACCGAACAAAACATTTCACATCATACAACAACAACAACAAGCAAACATACATGCATACCTTACATACTTAACGCATATATCTCTCTCTATCTGTCTGTCTTTATCTTATCATGTAAAACGAAACCACTGACATCTCTAATGCTAATTATATACAACAGCAACAACAACAACACGAAGGAACCACAAATGTACTTATATACAAAAAACAAAAACAACAAATTAGCAACTTTTTTTTAGAAAAAAAAATTAGTTTGATTTCTTATTAGAATTTTAAAATTTAAATAAGAAAAAACTAAAAAAATATTAAGCTAGCTGGGTTCACATGTCATGGCATATACGAGTATGAAGTCATATGGCCACATGACAAATTAGTGAAGTAACAAGGCCCTTTAACATGGTTCACACAATGATGCAATAATCAGGTGATCAAAACAAAAACATCTGTTTTTTTTCGATTATCTGTCAAATTTTTATCTAGTAATATTCCACATGGTTGGCAACCCTACACTTTGAATTCAATTAGCAGCTATGCACTTTGACAGTAAAACGAATAGTCAGCTGGGCTAAATGGACTACCTAGTTATTGTACCATGGTTCACACATGAGACGATAAACAGCTGTTTTCTTTTATCATTAAGTTTAAAGTGGTGTATACACTATCAGGGCCACATGACAAATTAGTGAAATTACAAGGCGCCCTTACATGGTTCACGCAATGATCCAATAAGCAGGTATCAAAAGCAGTAAGCCGTATCAAAACAAAAACATCTGTTTTTTCGATTATCTGTCAATATTTTTAGTAACATTTCACATGGTTGGCAACACTGCACGTTGAATTCAATTAGCAGCTATGTACTTTGAAAGTTAAACGAATAGTCAGCTGTGCTAAATGGACTACCTAGTAATTGTATCATGTTTCACACATTAGGAGAAACAAAACAGCTGTTCTTCTGTTGTTATTAAGTTTAAAGCCGGGTACACACTATCAGGGCCATATAATGATGTCATCCAGGAAGATGATGATATTTTAAATTGAAATTTCAATAGTAAATGAGTGAACTTCATCCAAATCGGATAATAAATGCGGCCTGTACTTTGTTCACAAAAATACATGGACAGACGGACATACGTAAATCGACTCAGAAAGTGATTATATGCATATTCTCAAAAGGAACCATAGGTCTATCTTTTTTACTTTCTGGGTGCAATGTCTATTATGAGGTAATAGGCCTTGCACATAATCCGTTCAGAAAAAATAGTTTTGCTATATTTTTTGCTTCTTTGATCGTGTGGTTGTTTATATCCACCATCTTTCAAATGTTCACAAAAATATTCTTGGTTTTTAGAAAGTCTGTAATCGATACAAAAAAATTAACTCTAAATTGATAGTGTATACTCACCTTAATATAAATAAATATGACATGTAGACATATTAAACCATATGACCACTTGACAAATTAATGAAATAAATGGTTAATAGAACACAGGCAATGCACTTTAACATAGTTCACACAGGAGTCAAGAACAGCTGTTTTTTTTTATATTTTAATTTAAAACGGTGTACACACCATGAGTTTTGAATGACACTTACGCCAAAATATTTTTTCGTCATTTTTGTCCATAATTTTACATTCAGTAGGCGATAAGAGAACTAAAAATCTAAACAGATAGTGTGTACTCGACTTTATAGTCCAGTTTTAATTCAATAACAGCTGTTTTTTATATATACGTTTAAAGTGGTGTATACAACATGAGTTTTCTGTAGGCGATAAAAGAATTAAAAATCTAAACAAATAGTGTGTACTCGACTTTATAATCCTGTTTTAATTCACGAACAGCTGTTTACGTTTAAAGCGATGTATACACTTTGAGTTTTGAATAGCACTTTCGCTGAAATATTTTATTTTGCATTGTGGCCATTTTTGTCCGAAATTGTACAGTTAGCCAGCGATAAGAGAACTGACAAGCTAAACTGATAGTGTGTACTCGACTTAATTTTGTCTAGGCTGAATACTTTAAAAATTAAATATTCTTTTTTTTGTAATAAAAAAATATTTTTATGTGATTTTTCATATATAGAAATAAATTCACAATGGCAGCATTTTGACAGTAAACATGATAAACAGCTGATCTACAAAGGGTGGCCATATAAATAAGCCCTGATAAATTGTATTGTGTTCAAGAACTATATAAGGAGAAGATGACATTTGAATAACACTTTCGCCTAAATATTTTTTTGTCATGTGACAATTTTGTCCGTAATTTTATAGTCACTTAACGATAAGAGAATTTTAGACTTAAACTGATAGTGTGTACTCGACTCAATATCAAAAACAAATTTGTCAAGGTTGAATTCTTTAAAAATTAAATATCCTTTTTTTATTTTTGTAATAAAAAATTGAATTTTTAAGGATATTTCTCATATATGGAATTCATTTCACAATAACAGCATTTTGACAGTAAACATGAAAAACAGCTGATCTACACAGGGTGACCATATAACTAGCCCTTTATAAAAGGTATTATGTGTGAAAGTACTCTCATAAGCAAGGCCTGTTAATAAGGTCATCCAGGGAGACCATCTGGATATCAGCTGCTTCTCAAGGTTATTGTCAAAATCCATTACTGTGAATTGAAAACGTAAACAAAGTCCAAATAGTTGACAAGCGAAATTAAGCTGTTTATTTTTCAAGTCAAACAGCTGACTTTCGCTTGCTGTGTAATATCAGCTGCTTCTCAAATTTGCTGTCAAAATTCATTATTGTGAATTGAAAACGTAAACAAAGTCCAAATAGTTGACAAGCGAAAATCAGCTGTTTTTTTCTCAAGTCAAACAGCTGACTTTCGCTTGTTGCATGACCTAATAAATATATCTTGTCTCATAAATTTTATGGAATTGTATGACATTTAATTAAAGTGTTATGTTTACACCAGAGGCATAAAAAATGCCAGCGTTAAATGAAATGTCAACCACATTGAGCTACATAGCCATACATCAATTCACATTTTTAAAATGCCAATAAACTTAATTTTAGTCAAAGTTAATTTGATAAAAATCTAGTTAAAATTTCATCACTGTAATGGAAATTATAGTGTCTATTATTAAGACACCTGGCCACACAATAAATTTTCTGTCAGTATACTTGAATGATTGTGTAGTAATTACATAGGTACCAGGCCATTTACCAAGTTGGTTAATTGAAAAACAATTTAATATTATTTTAAAAAATAGTGAGCAAAGTCATCTGGTCACACATCAAATTTTTTTATTTAGTGTGTATTATTAGGGCACCAGGCCGCACATTAAGTTGTTTTCCAAATTACCTACAAATTTCACTTTAATGATGTCTGTGGTTATGCACCACAACAGTAACGCTATATATTTGAAATTGCCATGAAGTTACATGGCCACACATCAAGTTCAATTTATTAAAATTAAAAATATACCAGACTAGTTCGAATTTTATGCAATTAAACAATGAAAAATGCAGCTAATGTATGTCATAGAATTTCTTTAAAATGTTCTTAAGACACCTGGTCACACATCATGTTGTTTTCCAAATTACCTACAAAATTCACTTTAATGATGTCTGTGGTTATGCACCACAACAGTAACGCTAAATATTAGAAATTGCCATGAAGTTACATGCCCACACATCAAGTTCAATTTATTAAAATTAAAAATATACCAGACTAACTCTAATTTTATGCAATTAAACAATGAAAAAAATTTAGTACAGCTATTGTATATCCTAAAATTTCTTTAAAATTTTCTTAAGGCACTTGGTCACACATCAAGTTGATTTCCAAATTACCTACAAATTTCACTTTAATGATTTATATAGCATTGTATTGTATAACTAATACACCACTACAGTAAAGATAAGGATGTGAAATTGTCATGAAGTTACATGGCAACACATCAAGTTGGATTTGTTAGAATTAAAAACTAATTGTTTTATTCGAATTGTGTTTAATAAAACCATGGAGAATTTTTTAAATATTGGTACACATAATTGTTCCGAATTAAATTTCCCTAAATCTTCTTAAGGCACCTAGCCACACATCAAGTTTTTTGTTAAAATGTCATGCAAATGTCATTTAAATGATCCGATTAACTACATAAAACTTCAGTAACGTTATTGGCTCAAAAAAATATTGACGTAACCTGGCCACACATTAAATTCAAGTGAACATTTTTTCCAAAACAAATAATGAAAACTATTGTAAATGTATATAGATATCGTCTTACATACTAAATACGAGATAAAAAATTATTAATATTTTCCTAAGTCACCTGGCCACACATTAAGTTTGTGGCAGGAATTTGATTTAATATTATTATTGTAATATTATATTCTTCTGATATTTTATTCTTTTAACTGGGAACACTTTTCGAAAGTTTTTTAAAGCCATTATGAAGTAACCAGGCCACACATTAGTTCGAATGAAAATACAATTTAAGCAATTTGATTAATTTTTTTAATTTTTATCATTATTAAGTAACCAGGCCACACATTAGTTCGAACCAAAATCAAATTTAAACAATTTGATTAATTTTTTGAAAGGTTTTGAAAGGGTTTTTAAAGTTTTTATCTGCATTTGAGTGTAGCCAAATGATTTTTATGCAATATGCCATCATGTGAACCTGATATTAGGTTTTGAAAGGGTTTTGAAAGTTTTTATCTGCATTTGAGTGTAGCCAAATGATTTTTATGAAATATGCCACCATGTGAACCTGATATTGGGGATCATTTTTTTTCAATAACTAGCTAATATTTCTATGCATGTTATAATAGAATACAAACAACGTTAACATTATTATTTTTTTATGTGACATAATTATTTTTTTCTTTAAAAATAATTAAAATAATTTTCAATATAACTGCTATTTTGCAATACTGTAAACAGAGTATTGAATCCATATGATGTATGTATGATTTAGCTCGTCTCTAAATTTTTTTCTCGTTTGCCTCATTGAAGTAATTTCTCGTCATTATTATTTTTTTTTTTTAATTATAAATATTTTTTTAATTTTCTTTTTTTTCATTTTGTAAATTGTAATATTTACCCCTGTAGATTTTAATTTGTTAAACAAAATTTTATATATATATTTTTTAAAAAACTTAAAAATTTAGTCAAGAAAATAAACACATTAAAAAACCAAACCGGGCCAAAAGTAGTTACCAATTAAAAATATTTTTGTAAGCTTCGATATTTGGGTGAACTACAAAAATTTGTATTTTTTTGTAAGTTTTTTGCATTTTATATTATATTATATAGTATGTATTATTATTATTAAAAAAAATTAACGCGCAAATTTTTTTGACTTGTAAAATAATTTTAAAATTTTCTTTATTATAAATGAATTGTGATTTTGTCATTTACATAAATTTTTTGTCGCAAAATCAAAGCCAAAGTTAAATTAGAGTGCCTCCATAGAATTTTTTCAAAATGTTTATTATAAATAGTATAAATATATATGAAAATACAAACAAGCAGCAGCATGCTAAATTTTACATTTAAATATAAATTACAAAAAAAAAAACATAAAAAATAAATTTACACCTACTACATTCGTATATATATATATGTAACTATATATATATATATATATATATAATACCAAAAAAGAAAATATTAAGAAACAAATGACAAAAAGAAAATCTGTTTCTCCCTCCGCCCTTTTGAAAAACAAACCCACACACACTCTCACTCAGAAAAAAGTGCAAATCTCTATGCAATCTCTCTCGTAAATCCATCCATTTTTTTCATTTTCCCGGCCCCCTATTACCATAAGACCCCAGTGTTATTTTTAGTGCCTGCCGCCTTTTATGCGTTAAAGAACAAAAACAAAAAATAGAAACTGAAAAAAAAAAATAAAAATTATGATATTTGGACATGTGTCAGATGGATGTTGTTAACATGGCTGGATCCATATGCACACAGATGTGCATATGTTTATATTTTAAACAAAAACAAATAAATTTAAAAGAAAAGTCGCCTCCCTCCTTACCCACTCCCTTAAATATCTAATCTATTAAATCTGTTTCCCCCATTCCCCATCCCAGAAAAAAAACACTTCCTCAACTAATCAACGTGTGTATGTAGATGTAAACACAAATGATTTGATTTAAAACAACAACAATAACAAAAAAACAAATACCATAGATCAACAACAACAATACTCCAAGAACAAAAACAACAACAAATTTGTTATATAGTTTAAATACTTCCAAATAAGACTATTTAATTAACAACAACAAACAGAACGAAACCAGCTGTAACGAATATTTAGATGAATCTCTCCCCTCTCTCTTAAGACACGGAAAATTATAAAAAAAATGAAATGAAAATCATTAAATGGAAGAAATTAAATAAAGATATTATCAATAAAAAATATAAAATAAAAATAAATATGATGTTTTATTTCTCTTAAGGTGATACCAATAATATTCTCTCTCAAACAGCTGACTGCAATCACATAACATGTGATTGCAATCATTGCTTATAATTGGTTTACACAAGGTGATATTTTGGTTCATAATTAAGACAATTAAATGATTTTCGTAGAAAAAACACAAGTTAAATTATTAAAACCAGTAAGGAAAGTAGTAAAGTCGGACGGGGCCCACTATATGATACCCTTCACCACTATGGGTATATTAAACAGGACTATTAACATGAAATTGGATGAAATAAAATATGTGATATTTATCTAAATGTGAATCTACGTAGATCTATCCATAAAGTATGTAAATCGACTTCAAACAAATATAAATAGGTCATCCGTTGGGCTATGTCTGTATTTCTAGAAATCGCAACTATGTAATTCTATGCTCAATTTTGTAAGTTGTGCAAAATTTGATGTCAATCTGACTACATGAGGAGTTTGATGCCCAATTTACTTGAAATCGGACGAAAATATATATGGAAGCTCAGTCCAAATATTAAGCGATTTCAAACAAACGTGTCACAGGTTAGGTTACAGTAATTTCAGAACGTTTTGTTCCGATCAGCCTATTGGTTCCTTGGTGCGTCAATTACTTAAAATCAATCTATAATAAAAGGGAGCTGTATCTAAATCTGGACCGATTTTCACGAAACAAGGCAGACAGACATCACTCTATGCTCAATTCAGTACGTTATGCCAAATATCGTGCAAATCGAAAGATATATAGCGACTTTGGTGCACCATTTATATGAAATCGGACGAAACTATATATGGGAGCTATATCTAAATCTGGACCGATTTTCTCGAAACTTGGCAGACATCATTCTAGGCTCAATTCAATACGTTATGCCTAATTTCGTGCAAATCGAAGGATATATAGGGACTTTGGTGCACCATTTACATGAAATCGGACGAAACTACATATGTGAGCTATATCTAAATCTGGACCGATTTTCTCGAAACTTGGCAGACATCACTCTAGTCTTAATTCAATACGTTATGCAAAATTTCGTGCAAATCGAAAGATATATAGGGACTTTGGGGCACCATTTACATGAAATCGGACGAAACTATATATGGGAGCTATATCTAAATCTGAACCGATTTTCATGAAACTCAGCACACATCATTTTAGGCCTAATTCATTACGATGTGCCAAATTTCGTGCAAATCGAAAGATATATAGGGACTTTGGTGCACCATTTACATAAAATCGGACGAAACTATATATGGGAGCTATATCTAAATCTGAACCGATTTTAATGAAACTCAGCACTCATCATTCTAGGCCTAATTCATTACGATGTGCCAAATTTCGTGCAATTCGGAAGATATATAGGGACTTTTTACATTAAATCGGACGAATATATATATGGGAGCTATATCTAAATCTGTACCGATTTTTCCCAATTTCAATAGGGTTCGTCCCTGGGCCAAATAAGTGACATATGCCAAATTTCATCCAAATCGGATCATAAATGCGACCTGTACTTTGTTCACAAAAATACATGGACGGACGGACAGACGGACATGCGTAAATCGATTTAGAAAGTGATTCTATGCATATTCTCAAAAGGAACCATGTGTCTATCTCGTTTCCTTTTGCCTGTTACAAACATATGCACAAAGACATAATACCCTGTACCACAGTGTGGTGAAGGGTATAAAAATCTATAATTTAAGAGTCATGGCCTTTAAAGTTTGATTAGGGAGAAATTACAAAATTAGGGGACATTTTGGGTATTTTTGCAATTTTCCCCACAATTTTGGCATTTGATCAGTAACACGCCTATAACATAAAAAATTGTGAATACTGACGATGTTTTTCAAAAATCAAATGATTTTACTAATATATTTTAATTAATCTCAAAGTTATGACCTCTAAAATACACATACGAAAAAACGGTTAGAATTTTATATTTTTTGGGTATTTGTGTAATTTTTAGGGATAATGTGGAATTTTGGTCGTATATATCAGCATAATGCATACTAGATTAAAAGTAGATCTTTTTCTCATTCAAAGGCAATCGATGTTATTCAAATCTGTTGGCGATTTTAGAAGCTATGGCTTCTGGAATGTGATTACGGAAAAATGGCTAGGATTTTATATTATTGGGCATTTGTGTCATTTTTGGGATAATGTAGGGTTTTGGTAGAATATATTGGCAAACGGTATACTAGCTTTAATGCAGATCTTTTCTTCCTTCAAATACAATCGATTCTATACAAATCTATTGTCGATTTTAGAAGTTATGGTCTCTGGAAGATGATTACAGAAAAATTGGGACAATTTGCTTTTTTTTTTTGGGTATTTGTATCATTTTTGGGATAATGTAGGTATTTGGTCATATATATCAGGATATGGTATACTAATTTGAAAGCAGATGAATTTATCTTTCAAATGTGACTTATTTCATTTAAATCTGTTGGCGATTTTAGAAGTTATGGCCTCTGGAATAAGGTTACGATATATATAGATAATTTGGTATTTTTTGGTATTTGTGTAATTTTTGGGATATATTTTAACAATTTGGTCGAATATATTTGGTCGAATATTTTAACAATTCTTCCACTAATTTTAAAGCAGAAAATTTCCCCCTTCAAATTAAATAGATTTTATTGAAATCTGTTGTCGATTATAGAAGTTATAGCCTGTGGAAGATGATTACGGAAAAATTGAGATAATTTGCTATTTTTGGGTATTTGTATCATTTTTGGGATAATGTAGTTATTTGGTCGAATACTTCCGGATATTTTATAATATTTTAAAAGCAGGTATTTTTCTCCTTCCAATTCAATTTATTTTCTTCAAATCTGTTGTCGATTTTAGAAGTTATGGCCTCTGGAATATAATTACGGAAAAATATAGACAATTTGGTATTTTTGGGTATTTGTGTCATTTTTGGTATAATGTAGATATTTTGTCGAATATATCAGGATAATGTATACTAGCTTTAAAGCAGATCTTTTTCTCCTTCAAATGTAATTTATTTTATTCAAATCTGTTGGCGATTTTAGAAGATATGGCCTCTGAAATAACTTTACGGAAAATATTGACAATTTGGGTTTTTTGGGTATTTGTATCATTTTTGTGATATCGTGGATTTTTGGTCGAATATTTCAGCAAAATTTATACCAGTTTAAAGGCAAATATTTTTATCTTTCAAATGAAATTGATTTTATTAAAATCTGTTGCCAATTTTAGAAGATATGGCTTCTGGAATAATGTTACGGAAAAATGCAGACTATTAGGTATTTTTAGAATATTGTTGATATTTGGTCGATTTTTTCAGCGATTTTTCTACTAGCATTAAATCAAATATTTTTCTCTTCCAAATGTGACTTATTTAATTGAAATATGTTGTCGATTTTTGAAGTTACGCCCTCTGGAATATGGTTACGGAAAAATGGTTAGAATTTTCTATTTGTGGGTATTTGTATTATTTTTAGTATAATGAAGATATTTGGTCGAATATTTTAGCAATTTTTCTATTAGTTTTTTAGGTGATATCTATGTCCTCCAATTGGAAGTTATTTCGTTAAAAAATATAGTCCAATTTAGAAATTATGGCCTTTGGAATATGGTTGTGGAGAAATTGAGACAGTTGAGGATTTTTGAGTATTTGTTCTATTTTTGTGATATCGCAGATATTTGGTTTGATATATTCACAAAACATACTCAAATTTAAAATGACACATTTCTCTACTCAAAGCAATTTACTTTATGCGATTATATTATCTAATAAAGGAGTTTTGACTACTAAAATATGGTTACTCAAAAAAGGCCCAAAATTGTCAACTTTTGAGTATTTGCATATTTCTGGCCATATTTTTGGTATTTCTTAAGCTATATTGAAATAATTTGCATGTACCGAAAGCTCAGATAATTTTCTTTTTTAATCTACTAAATTTTGTTAATATATATCAGTTACTCCAATTGTTATAGCCCCTAAAATATGTTTTCGAAAAGTCCCAAAACGCGATATTTTTGGGTATACATATTATTTTATCGATAACTTAGATATTTTGTAGGTTATATCAGCATAACTTGCAGTAATTTAAGATTACACATTCTTCTTTTAATAAAGAATTAATTTTATTCAAAAATATTGAATAGTTACAAAGTTATGGCCTCTGAAAAATGGTTACTCAGAAAATACCCAAAATATGTGAACATGGGTATTTTTGTACTTTTTGTGATATCACAGAAATTTAGTCGTACAAATTAATAAAACTTATATCAATTAAAGCTGAAATGTTTCATTATCGAAATCAATTTATTTTAGGGTTCTATTTTGCTTAACTTAAAAGTTATGGCCCCTGAAATATGGTTACTCAGAAAATGCCCAAAATATGTGATTTTGGGAATTTTTAAATTTTTTGTGATATCTCAGATATTTGGTCGGATAAATTAATAAAACTTATATCAATTAAAGCTGAAATGTTTCTTTTTCGAAATCAATTTATTTTAGGGTTCTATTTTGCTTAACGTAAAAATTATGGCTTCTGAAATATGGTTACTCAGAAAATACCCAAAATATGTGAAATATTTTTTGTGATTTTGGGTATAAATTTTTAAAAATGGAAATTTTTTGAAATATTTTATCTATTTATTGTATGTTTTTATCTAACGTAAAAGATATTTGGTCAAAATATGTGGGATAAATTAATAAAATTTACACCAATTAAAGATGAAATTTTTCTTTTTCAAAATTAGTTAATTTCATGGTTCTATTTTGCTTAACGTAAAAGTTATGACCTCTAAAATATGGTTACTCAGAAAATACCCAAGATATGTGCACTTGGGTATTTTTACATTTTTTGCGATATCTCGCATATTTGGTCAGATCTTTTATTAAAATTTACATCGATTAAAGATGAAATGTTTCTTTATCAAATTCTGTTCATTTCGAGGTTATATTTTGCTTCAGGTAAAAGGTATGACCTCTGAAATGTGGTTACTCAGAAAAGACCCAAAATATGTGCACTTGGGTATTTTTAAATTTTTTGTGATAGCTCGGATATTTGGTCAGATCAATTTATAAATTTTACATCAACTAAAGACGAAATGTTTCTTTATCAAATACAATTTATTTCATGGTTCCATATTGCCTAACTTAGAAGTTATGATCTCTGAAATATGGTTACTTAAAAAAGGCCCCAAAATTGTATACTTTGGGTATTCGGGTTTTATTAACCATATCTCTTGTATTGATATATCGACATTAATATAACTAACATGGATTTAAATAGCAGACATTTTTCTTCTAAAATCCAGTGGGTTTTATTAAAAAGTACCGATTACTCTATGAGCTATGGCCCTTCAAATATCTTAATTGAAAATTGTGGGTATTTGTGTCATTTACCCCTTTTTTTAATTGCGTAATTTATATTATTTTAATCGATTAACCAGTTCATCTACATTTGAAAAATATATATTCAAAATATATAATTTGTATTCAATACGAACAAATTCCCCATCTATTTAAAAAAATATAAAATTTTTCTTC
Source organism: Musca vetustissima (assembly GCF_032173495.1). Taxonomy (NCBI): domain Eukaryota; kingdom Metazoa; phylum Arthropoda; class Insecta; order Diptera; family Muscidae; genus Musca; species Musca vetustissima. Next base: position 64,792 of record NW_026880143.1, read on the forward strand.
AATAAATTCGCAACAGTAAGGAAATATTATTCGAATTAGTAATTCACGTTGAGATCGCTCTCACAGTAAATTGTTCAATTACTTTGGCATGGAATTTCAATCGTATAATATTGAAATGATGTAAAATAAAAATAAATTCTCAAAGTGTTTGTTTTGTAATGCTGCTGCTGTTGTTGTTGCTGCCATTACGAATGATTTACGTGATGTTTAACGGAAACACCTGTGTCAAATGCAGCCAGCCCGGCTGCCACTTGTCACACACATATAAACCGCAAAGCTGTTAACTGGTTATTGTCACGATTCGATGTTAAAGAGTTGTTTCTGCGATTCTATGACAATTCTAATGACTGGGGAGAGAGGGATCGAAGAATAGTGATTCACAAGTTTTTTTGTTTTATTTTCACAAATGCAGAAGTCCCATATGATTGATAAGATTGAATTTGACATATTTATGTGAAGCTAATTTGACACATAACCATATGTCATAAACAAAATATCGTAGGCAAGAAAGAGAGTCGTGTGAATCCTAGGTGGGGAGATAGACCAATGACATGTTTATTAAAGATATATTTGGTGTTTTCCCGTACTTTGTATTAAAAGTGAAAATTGTAACAAATGGTTAATGAAATAAAATAAATAAAAAATTGTAGATTCTTGGGCAAATTTCACAAAAAATTTAAGCGCTCTGGATAACAAAAAATAGCAAATTTCATTCTGGCAACACCCAAATAAAAACTAAAAATTTTGATCTGGCAACTGCCTACCAAAAAATATCCATAAATTTTGATCTGGCTACACCCTAACGGCAAAAAAATTGGAGCGCCTAAAATTTTGTGCATTTTTGACCCAGATTAAAATAGTGAGTTGACCGCCAAAAAAATAAAAAATTTAATTTGGCAACACCCTACCAGAAACATAAAAATGCTGTCTGATCTACAAAAAAAAAAAAAAAAAAACAAAATTCGAAAAAATTTGATCTGACAATACCCTACCAAAAACTGGAAATTTTTGATCTGGCAATACTCTACCCAAAAATATCCAAAAATTTGGTCCTACTCGAAAGAAGCGCTGAAAGTCCCAAAAAATTGGGCAATTTTGAGCAAATTTCCTAAAAATACCAGGCGCCCAGAACGAAAGCAAAAAAAATAAAAATTTTGATCTGGCAACACCCTAACAAAAAATAAAATTTTCGATCTGGCATCTCCCTAGCAAAAAATATCGAAACATTTTTATCTGGCAACATCTTAGCCGCCAAAAAACGAAAGCAAAAAAAATAAAAATGTTGATCTCACAATACCTTACCAAAAACAAAATATTTTGATCTGGCAACTCCCTACCAAAAACTATCCAAAAGTTTTTGTCTGGCTACACCCTGACGCAAAAAATTCATACAAATTTTGATCTGGCAACAATGCCAGCAAAAAATATCCAAAAATTTTGATCTGGCAACATCTTAGCCGCCAAAAAATTCAAGCGCCTAAAATTCCCAAAAACGTTCTGCTTTTTGGGGCAAATTTCCCAAAAATACCGAGCGCCCAGAATAAAATAGCAAGTAGCCCGCCAAAAAAATAAAAGAACGATTTTTTGATCTGGCAACACAAAAAACGATTTTTTGATCTGGCAACACCCTAACAAAAACTACAATTTTCAATCTGGCAACTCCCTACTAAAAATATACAAACATTTTGCTCCGGCGAGCGCCTAAAATTCCCAAACAAAAAACAATAAAAAAAAAGATTTTTTTGGTCTGGCAACACCCTACAAAAAATACACATACAAACTTGATCTGGCTGCATTCAGCCCATGGCAGTATTTTTGGGCATGTTGGGAATTTCCCAAAAATGCCAGCCGCCCGGAACGAAATAGCAAGTTTCTGGCAAATCCCTATCAAAAAATAGCCAACATTTTTGGTCTGGAAACACCGTGCCCGCGATCAAAATCGAGGTACATTTACCAAAAAATACCAGGCATACAGAATAAAATATTAATCTTAAAATTTTTGATCTGGCAACACTCTACCAAAAATAAAAATTTTTATCTGGCAACTCCCTACCAAAAAATATGCAAAAAAATTGATCTGGCAACATCATATCCGCGAAAAAATTCGAGCGCCTACATGTATGCCACACATTATGTCACTTCTTTGTACGGCATTGCCAGATGCAATTTTTTTTTTTGGCGGGCTACTTTCTATTTTATTTTGGGCGCCTGGTATTTTTGTGAAATTTGCCAAAAACCAAGTGATTGAAAAATTGCGACGTTATCATAAACGTAGTCCGAGTAGGGGGGCACGTATACTTACCGTAATTGTATCCGTAAATTATGTTTTCCCCCCCTTTATTGGGTCTTTATTATATAGTAATTCTTCCTGGTAGAATTTTCTGATTGAGAGAACGGATGATTTAAATAATATCGGCCGAAACTTTGGCGGAATAGTTTCGAATCATGAAATTTTACACGTAGAGAGGGATGTGACCAAGGAAAAAGCACGATTCGTTTAATGATAATCAAATCCGAATTCTTTGGTGGATGTCTAGGGTATCATATGGTCTGCCCCGTCCGACTCTACTGATCCGCTTACTGTTTTTTTTATTATAATAAAATTTAAATAAAACACATACACTGACACTAAAACTATGCACATAAATTCGCCAATAAATGCCAATGAGTACCCAACGTCGTCGTCGTCGCAACACTTTAACGACCAATTGTTTGTCACTCGCACTCTCAGCGCTCAGGTGATAAAGCTGAGCGAATAAATATCAGCAGCAGCTGTCAACAGACGGCGTAATGAAATCATAACGGTGTGTGTTTTTGTTTACATTTGTTGTTTTTTTCTTCTTCTACTAACAGTGTGGGGTAAAAGTTTATGTCCATTTGATTGTTAAATTGGAAAACAAGTAAATATTTAGATAGGAATTTTTTGGGAGGGAGATTTTGAAAAATAAATAGAAAAAAAAAAACAATCAATAAACAATTAAAAAAATTAAGAAAATAAATAAATAATTTTAAAGTAAGGTATTTGCAGAAAATAAATTAAATGTTGGCAAAAAAATTTTATTGGTAATTAATCTTGAATAATTTTAAATAATAGGATAATAATATGTTATTTCATTAAAATACCCTTATTATTTCCCATGGTAATGGGGAAACACATAAGAGGCCTTGATGCTTGGCATGTTTAGTTGGCTTATTATATTGTAAAATGAATGAAGGAGAACGGTGTCAAAAATTAAGTTTAACTCTGATATTCGTTTATAAATTGACATTGCATACAAATCCAAATTAACAGGCCAGGCCTGAAGAGTCGTATGTGTTTTCCCTTTTACTTGAGGGCTGTAAAAGAGGTTTTAGAATGTGGTTTTAGAAATGATTCTGACAGTTGGTATTTTAGGGTAATTAAATTACATGCTTGGTCGAAAATGTCAATAAATTTTATACCAACTTTAGTATAGATTTTCTTCTTTCAAAAACATTTTATTTTATTGAAATATGTTGCCTACTTTAGAAGTTATGACCTCCGGAATGTGGTTACAAAAAAATTCCCCACACTGGGGAAATTTGGGTATTTTTTATAATTTTGCCGATATTTTATGGTATTTGATAAGATACATTCCATATGACTTATAAAAAACATAAATATTAGTGTTTATTTTTTCCAAAAATTTAAGTTATTTTATTAAAATACACCGAATACTCTAAAAGTTATGACCTTGGGAATAGGTTTACGAAAAAAGTAAAATAATGTGATATTATTGGGTACTTATTAAATTATTCCAATATCTCCATTATTTTCTTAGATATTTTATTGAAACTTATACCAGTTTAAGATCATATATTTCTTACGCGAAATCAATATATTTTATGTGAATATATCGTGTAGTTTTAAAGTTATGACCTCTCAATTATGGTTACTCAAAAAATTTCGGTAATTTCTAACTTTAGATATTGGTGTATTTTTGATCATAACTCTGGTATTGAATTTAATATATAAATTTAACTTACATAAATTTAAAGTTTAGATATTATTCTTGCAAAATTATTTTATTTTTATTAATAGATACCAATTACTCTAAGAGTTATGGCAGTAGAAATGTGATGACTAGAAAAATGCCAAACGTTGATTTTTTAAGGTACTTATGTTGTATTGCCGATAACTTAGCTATTACGTGGGTTATATTAATGTATCTTACTCCACTTTAAGAATAGATTGTCTTTGTTAAAAATTAATTTATTTTATTTGAATATATTGTATGGCTTCAAAGTTATGACAGTTTAAGTATGATTACTCACGAAATGCCCAAAATTTTTGATTTCCGTGTTTTGAGGATTTTTTCAGATATCTCTGGTATTTGTGCAGATATATATTCACAAAATTTATATCGATGTATGAAGATATATTCTTCTTTCAAAATCAATTTGCTTCTTTTAAATATATTGACTACTTTTGAAGTTACGACCACCGAAATATGGTTACCGAAAAAAGTCACTATATTCCTATGTTTGGGTATTTGTATATTTTTGGCCATATCTCAGGAATTTGTTCAGATATAGCTGTGTACCTTACACAATGTTCAGATTTGATGTTCTTCTCCCAAAATCCTTTTATTTCATTTAAATATGTGTAATATTTTGGAAGTTATGACTTCTGAAATACGGTTACCTAAAAAATGACCAATATTGGTAATTTCGGGTATCTGTGTATTGTTTGTCATATCTCGATTATTTGTTGAGCTATATCAGTGCGCCTTACACGATGTTTAGATTAGATGTCCTTCTTTCAAAATCCATTTATTTCATTTAAATATGTGTCCTATTTTGGATGTTATGACCTTTGAAGTATGGTTACCAAAAAAATCACCAAATTGTTAACATTGGGTATTTTGGCCATATCTCGGGTATTTGTTTAGATATATCCACAAAACTCACATAAAGTCAGGATAAGCCCTTCCTCGTTCAAAATCGATTCATTTTTTTACACTAATACTTTACTTCGGAAGTTATGACCTCTGAAATATGGTTACCAAAAAAATACCCAAATTTTTAACTTTGGGTATTTGTATATTTTTGGCCATATCTTCGGTATTTGTTGAGATACATCAATGTACCTTAAAAGATGTTTAGATTAGATGTTCTTCTTTCAAAATTTATTTTATTTCATTTAAATGTGTGTCCTACTTTGCAAGTTATGACCTTTGAAATATGGTTACCGAAAAAAATTCCCAAAGTTGTTAAGTTTTGGTATTTGTATATTTTTGGCCATATCTCGGGTATTTGTTAAGATATATCAATGTACCTCACACAGTGTTTAGATTGGATGCTCTTCCTTCAAAATCATTTTATTTCATATAAATATGTGTCATATTTTGGATGTTATGAACTCTAAATTGTGATTACCAAAAAAATGCCCTAAATTGATATCTTCGGGTAATTGTGTATTTTTGCCCAAATCTCGGGTAATTGTTGAAATATATCAATGTACCTTACAAAAAGTTTTTACTAGATGTTCTTCTTTCAAAATCCTTTTATTTCATTTAAATATGTGTCCTACTTTTGAAGTTATGACCTTTGAAATATGGTTACCGAAAAAATACCCGAAATTGGTGACATCGGTTATTTGTGTATTTTTGGTCATATCTCGCTTATTTGTTTAGATATATCCACAAAACGTACATCAAGTCAGGATAAGCTGTTTTTCGTTCAAAATCAATTTAATTTTTTTTAATAAATGCTTTACCTTGGAAGTTATGACCTCTAAAATATGGTTACCGAAAAAATGCCCAAAATTGGTAACTTCGGGTACTTGTGTATTTTTGCCCAAATCTCGGGTAATTGTTGAAATATATCAATGTAGCTTACAAGAATTTTTTACTAGATGCCCTTCTTTCAAAATACTTTTATTTCATTTAAATATGTGTCCTACTTCGGAAGTTATAACCTCTGAAATATGGTTACCGAAAAAATCCCCAAAATTGTTAACTTTGGGTATTTGTGTATTTTTGCCCATATCTCGGGTATTTGTTGAGATATATCCATGTACCTTACACGATGTTTAAATTAGATGTCCTTCTTTTAAAATCCTTTTATTTTATTTAAATATGTGTACTACCTCGGAATTTATGACCTCTGAAATGTGGTTACCAAAAAAGTACCCAAATTTGCAACCTTGGGTATTTGTGTATTTTTGGCCATATCTTGGGTATTTGTTCGGATATATCCGACTACCATACATATTGTCCAGATTAGATGTCCTTCTTTAAAATTCCTTTTATTTCATTTAAATTTGTGTCTTACCTTGGAAGTTATGACCTAGGAAATATGGTTACCAAAAAAATACCCAAATTCGTAATTTTTGGTAATTGGATATTTTGGCCCATATATCGGGTATTTGTCAAAATATAACACCCTAATTTACATGAGTTAATTATTCGATTTCCCTTGATTCAAAATCAAGTAATTTTCATTCTGTGATATACCTGGAAAACAAATTTATGACCTCTTGAGATACCGATTGCAGCAGATCCTGCTAGCTAATAAATCAAAATGCTTTCTAAAGGGGTGAGGAAAATGTGCAAAAATTCCCTTGGGTACATGTTGCTGACGGCTTTTTCTGCTGCTGCCAACAAACCTGTCAGTCAGCCAGGTTGGCTGGTTGCTTGGCCGGCAATATGTAGAGATAAAAACATTTTACTCTGATCATCCGAATGTGTTTCGGTTTTGTTTCGAGACTAACAACATTCTCATTTTCCCCATATCTACGACTGGGGGTACTCGTATGCACGACATATCTACAAACATATATATGATTGTCAGTGGGTTATGAATGTATGTATGTAGATATGAGACTATTACCACTGTACACACACACACCAGTACTCTGGTAGTGGAGGAGTACTCGAAATCGTCTTATTGGCGCAATTACAATTTAGTTGAATTCTGTTAGAGCGAACGACGAGTAGTAGTAGAGGTACGACCACGTATACGACGTATTGGCCGAGACCGAGATTTTATTTTTTTCATTTGTGGATTCTAAAGGTGCCAATTTTTTTTTTCGAATGCAGTTTTCCCGTTTCGTGTCACAAAAAGTGGATTAGTGAAGACGTGAGTGAATACGGCATTATTTTGTTAATTGTTTCATTCAGAATTTTAAACAAATAAAAAAAATTAAAAAAAAATATCAACACTTCGCCTGACAATGTAATAATGAGTCCAACAAATAAATGACCGTCGCCGGCGGTGGATGGCGCTGTTGATCGATCGATAATGTAACGACATGCAAACAAAAAATAAAAAATTTTTTCGATTTTTTTTGAATTTGAAAAACAAATACAAAATTTGCATACGGATCGTGAATAATTCGTGTGTTTGTGTGTCTGGTGTTTTATTTTGTTGTTTATTTTAGTAAATAAGTGGTGCTCGAAGTGTAAAATAAACAAAAACATGAAAATAATACAAAATTAATTAGTTAATGATGATGATGGTCGAATAAAAAAAAAAAAATATTCATGGCATAGAAAAATATTTTTGCAAAATTTCGATTAAAATTTTTAATTAAAAAAATAAATAAAAAAAAAAAAATAAGTGAATTTATATAATAAAAATAATATCAAATTTTATATAACCCAAAAATAAGAAAAATATTTTTTTCCAATTTTTTTTTGTTACCAGAAAAAAATCACATAACCCAAAAAAAATTATATAGAATAAAAATATGGCCCGCACTACAACAACAACATCATCCAGGAGAATAATCAGTATGCAAACTTGGCTTTTAGGCTTATTTATTTGCCTAGTTTTAGGATTTATTAGCAATGGTAAGTGTTAAAATTAGCCATCAGTTCATAATTAAAGTACCCCCCCACACACACACACACACACATACCCTCACACATAATCGCCAACAGATAACGCACATTTTATTTTTCTTCTTTTTTTTTTGCCCACTCATGTGGTCTTGTAAAGGCCAAACGGCCAGCCACTCAGCCAGCATTCAACAAAAACACAAACTAGAACACTAACACCAACAAACCAATTCATATTACTCATACTCACTTGGGTTCTTCTCTCACTCTCATCAAAACAAAACTCATCATCTTCCGACGATGTTTATATTCTTTGGCAATCATCATCAGCAGCAGCTCAACATCACCGTCATACAGCATATATTATATCATCTTGAAAAGTCATCCGGCATTAAGGGTTGCCAAACAAAACTCACAATTCAGCCAGGCTGAATTGAAGATTTCCTATAGAAACCTTAATTCAGCCTGGCTGAATTGAAGATTTCCTAACGTGAACATTTATTCAGCTGGGCTGAATTGAAGATTTCCTATAGAAATCTTAATTCAGCTAGGCTGAATTGAAGATATCCCATAGAAATCTTAATTCAGCTAGGCTGAATTGAAGATTTCCAATAGAAACCTTAATTCAGCCAGGCTGAATTGAAGATTTCCTATAGAAACCTTAATTCAGCCAGGCTGAATTGAAGATTTCCTATAGAAACCTTAATTCAGCCAGGCTGAATTGAAGATTTCCTATAGAAACCTTAATTCAGCCAGGCTGAATTGAAGATTTCCTATAGAAAACTTAATTCAGCCAGGCTGAATTGAAGATTTCCTATAGAAACCTTAATTCAGCCAGGCTGAATTGAAGATTTCCTATAGAAACCTTAATTCAGCCAGGGTGAATTGAAGATTTCCTATAGGAAACCTCATTCAGCTAGGCTGAATTGCAGATTTCCTATAGAAAACTTAATTCAGCCAGGCTGAATTGAAGATTTCCTATAGAAACCTTAATTCAGCCAGGCTGAATTGAAGATTTCCTATAGAAAGCTTAATTCAGCCAGGCTGAATTGAAGATTTCCTATAGCAAACTTAATTCAGCCGGGCTGAATTGAAGATTTCCTATAGAAACCTTAATTCAGCCAGGCTCAATTGAAGATTTCCTATAGAAATCTTATTTCAGCCAGGCTAAATTGAAGATTTCCTATGGAAACCTTAATTCAGCCAGGCTGAATTGAAGATTTCCTTTAGAAACCTTAATTCAGCCAGGCTGAATTGAAGATTTCCTATAGAAACCTAAATTCAGCCAGGCTGAATTGAAGATTTCCTATAGAAACCATAATTCAGCCAGGGTGAATTGAAGATTTCCTATAGGAAACCTCATTCAGCTAGGCTGAATTGCAGATTTCCTATAGAAAACTTAATTCAGCCTGGCTGAATTGAAGATTTCCTATAGGAAACCTTAATTCAGCCGGGCTGAATTGAAGATTTCCTATTGGATACTGTATTCAACCGGGCTGAATTGAAGTTCTACTATAGAAAACCCTATTCAGCCTGACTTAATTAAAGTTTTCCTATAGAAACCTTAATGCAGCCAGGCTGAATTGAAGATTTCCAATAGAAACCTTAATGCAGCCAGGCTGAATTGAAGATTTCCAATAGAAACCTTAATTCAGCAGGGCTGAATTGAAGATTTCCAATAGAAACCTTAATTCAGCCAGGCTGAATTGAAGATTTCCTATAGAAACCTAAATTCAGCCAGGCTGAATTGAAGATTTCCTATAGAAACCATAATTCAGCCAGGGTGAATTGAAGATTTCCTATATGAAACCTCATTCAGCTAGGCTGAATTGCAGATTTCCTATAGAAAACTTAATTCAGCCAGGCTGAATTGAAGATTTCCTATAGAAACAATAATTCAGCCAGGCTGAATTGAAGATTTCCTATAGGAAACCTTAATTCAGCCGGGCTGAATTGAAGATTTCCTATTGGATACTGTATTCAACCGGGCTGAATTGAAGTTCTACTATAGAAAACCCTATTCAGCCTGACTTAATTAAAGTTTTCCTATAGAAACCTTAATGCAGCCAGGCTGAATTGAAGATTTCCTATAGAAATCTTAATTCAGCCAGGCTGAATTGAAGATTTCCTAAAGAAATCTTAATTCAGCCAGGCTGAATTGAAGATTTCCTATAGAAATCTTAATTCAGCCAGGCTGAATTGAAGATTTCCTATAGAAATCTTAATTCAGCCAGGCTGAATTGAAGATTTCCTATAGAAATCTTAATTCAGCCAGGCTGAATTGAAGATTTCCTATAGAAATCTTAATTCAGCCAGGCTGAATGGAAGATTTCCTATAGAAATCTTAATTCAGCCGGGCTGAATTGTAGATTTCCTATTGGAAACCTAATTCAGCGGGTATGAATTGAAGATTTCCTAAAGAAAATATTTCCTATTTAATATTATAATGGCAACCCTGTTACTACTCACTCATCACTCTATCTCCACCTCTCTCTTTGATATTTGTTCTTACACTTGGCCCTCTTTTTTGTCTAAGATAATAAATAGAACTGTTGTTGTTGGCTGTTTTTGACTTTTACATCAACACGTCAACAATGGGGAAAACAATAATAAAACACTTTCAGTTTTTATTAGAAAACATTTTTATACAAAACAAAAGGCGAAAAATAACAATAATTAAGAAAAAAGACAATAACAAAAAAAATTACATAAAAATAGAAACGACTGCGTTCCGATGCAGAGAAGGGAACCCCGCAGGTATTTTTCCGCATTACGATACAAACAGGCATCTGTACACACATGCAAACTCACGCACATGCCAATACCGTTTGTGTGTCTGTGTGTGTGTTTTTATCTTATCACAGTTAAAGCTTATCCGGTTCCCTAGTCTATCGTTTTTTTTTCGCCCCAAGCGTGCATAACGACATTTAGGCCAACAATAATAGCAACAAGTCAGAAAAATATGTCTTTTCTGTTGTTGTTGGTTTTGTTCTTTTTATTATCAACATCAGCAGCAACAACAACAACAAACATTAACTCTTGTTGGTATACTTTTTGAGAGCACTCATACGCCTGATATGTGTGGCTATGTTCTTGCCTTACGGTTTTTGTTGTTGTTAATTGTAGCTACACTTCACAAAAAACCAAGTTAAACAAAAAATAAAAATAAATATAATAATTGTAGGAGCAAGAAGAATAAAACAGATGTTATAGGTATTTAGATATTTTTTATTTGTATGGCATTTTTTGTTAAGAGCAATGAACAATCAGGGCCAAAAATTATGGCATCACTCACTCCCCCGCTCGCTTGCCCTCTTTTCTATTTTTTTTTTCGTCTGAGATAAGTATATGTAAATATGTAACGGTTTGTTTTTTGTTTAAACAATTCAAGTTCAAATTTATTTAGTTTTTTTTGGGTCTTGGGCGTTTAAAATAATTATTACCAAATAAACAACAACAAATATTTAACTATTTTTAATAAGATAAATAAAAATCCGTAAATTTTTATAAAATTTTTTCGAGATCTCTAAAAAGGCAAGGTTGTCGGGGAGTGAGAATGAAATCTTGGAATATGTTAATATTTATTCAGCCAGGCTGAAATGAAGATTTCCTATAGAAACCTTAATTTAGCCAGGCTGAATTGAAGATTTCCTATAGAAACCTTAATTCAGCCAGGCTGAATTGAAGATTTCCTATAGAAACCTTAATTCAGCCAAGCTGAATTGAAGATTTCCTATAGAAACCTTAATTCAGCCGGGCTGAATTGAAGATTTCCTATAGAAACCTTAATTCAGCCGGGCTGAATTGAAGATTTCCTATAGAAACCTTAATTCAGCCGGGCTGAATTGAAGATTTCCTATAGAAACCTTAATTCAGCCGGGCTGAATTGAAGATTTCCTAAAGAAACCTTAATTCAGCCAGGCTGAATCAAAGATTTCCTATAGAAACCTTAATTCAGCCAGGCTGAATCGAAGATTTCCTATGGAAACCTTAATTCAGCCATGGAAACCAGAAACCTTAATTCAGCAAGGCTGAATTGAAGATTTCCTATAGAAACCTTAATTCAGCCAGGCTGAATTGAAGATTTCCTATAGAAACCTTAATTCAGCCAAGCTGAATTGAAGATTTCCTATAGAAACCTTAATTCAGCCAGCCTGAATTAAGGATTTCCTATAGAAACCTTAATTCAGCCAGGCTGAATTAAGGATTTCCTATAGAAACCTTAATTCAGCCAGGCTGAATTGAAGATTTCCTATATAAACCTTAATTCAGCCAGGCTGAGTTGAAGATTTCCTATAGAAACCTTAATTCAGCCAGGCTGAATTGAAGATTTCCTATGGAAACCTTAATTCAGCCACGTTGAATTGAAGATTTCCTATAGGAAACCTTATTCACCCGAACTGTATTGAAGATTTCCTATAGGAAACCATATTCAGCCAAACTGAATTGAAGATTTCCCATAGTAAACCTTATTCAGCTAAACTGAATGGAAGATTTCCTATAGGAAACCTTATTCAGCCAAGCTGAATGGAAGATTTCTTATAGGAAACCTTTTTCAGCTGTGCTGAATTGAAGATTTCCCATAGAAACCATAATTCAGCCAGGCTGAATTGAAGATTTTCCATAGAAACCTTAATTCAGCCAGGCTGAATTGAAGATTTCCTATAGAAACCTTAATTCAGCCGGGCTTAATTGAAGATTTTTTCTCTCTGTATCTCAAGATTGCTGATGGAATCCAAGTTTAACCTTATTCTATTCTATTCTCTTGTCTTTATTATAAATATCCATATTATCTCTTAGACTATGTCAATAACAACAACAGTGTTTTTTATGCAAACGCACACTTATAAATACACATGCATACATATATTCTTAAGTATGTTTGTGCTTCAAAACCTCGCAAGAACAAAAAAACAACAACCAAACTATTGCACACAGTATGATATAAAATGTGTTATTTTTTTCTACTACCTCAAGTTCTTAGATAAATAAAGTACAGTCATATTTATCCGCAGATATCTATGCAAACAAAAACACACACATATGTGTGTGTGCATGTACATAATATATTTGATATTGAATTTGGCAAAAGAAAAAAAAATATATAAAAACAAAAATATGTAGAATAAAAAAGAGGTTTACCCGCATACCTTGTACACCCCACCCAAATTACATACCAAGAACCAGAAACCACCACACACACCAGAAATGTCACTAGCCGACTGGCTTGGCTGCCGAACAAACAACCGACCTTGAATTTGAAAATTTTCTTGATTTAGTTCTGTATCTTGACAATGAAACTACCAAAAAGAGTAATATATGTAGATGGAAAAATATAAGACAATATATCTAAAAAAGGGAGATTAGAAAAATGCATGTTCAGTTACTGCACAGTGTGGAATGGGGGTGTAATATTTCAAAATGACAACAAATATTGTAATATTCTTAAAGAAACGTGTATTCAGCCAAGCTGAATTGAAGATTTCCTATAGAAACATTAATTTAGCCGGGCTGAATTGAAGATTTCCTATAGAAACCTTAATTCAGCCGGGCTGAATTGAAGATTTCCTATAGAAACTTTAATTCAGCCGGGCTGAATTGAAGATTTCCTATAGAAACCTTAATTCAGCCGGGCTGAATTGAAGATTTCCTATAGAAACCTAAATTCAGCCGGGCTGAATTGAAGATTTCCTATAGAAACCTTAATTCAGCCAGGCTGAACTGAAGATTTCCTATAGAAACCTTAATTCAGCCAGGCTGAATTGAAGATTTCCTATAGAAACCTTAATTCAGCCAGGCTGAATTGAAGATTTCCTATAGAAACCTTAATTCAGCCAGGCTGAATTGAAGATTTCCTATAGAAACCTTAATTCAGCCAGGCTGAATTGAAGATTTCCTATAAAAACCTTAATTCAGCCATGCTGAATTGAATATTTCCTATAGAAACCTTAATTCAGCCAGGCTGAATTGAAGATTTCCTACAGAAACCTTAATTCAGCCAGGCTGAATTGAAGATTTCCTATAGAAACCTTAATTCAGCCAGGCTGAATTGAAGATTTCCTATAGAAACCTTAATTCAGCCAGGCTGAATTGAAGATTTCCTATAGAAACCTTAATTCAGCCAGACTGAATTGAAGATTTCCTATAGAAACCTTAATTCAGCCGGGCTGAATTGAAGATTTCGTATAGAAACCTTAATTCAGCCGGGCTGAATTGAAGATTTCGTATAGAAACCTTAATTCAGCCAAGCTGAATTGAAGATTTCCTATAGAAACCTTAATTCAGCCGGGCTGAATTGAAGATTTCCTATAGAAACCTTAATTCAGCCGGGCTGAATTGAAGATTTCCTATAGAAACCTTAATTCAGTCGGGCGGAATTGAAGATTTCCTATAGAAACCTTAATTCAGCCGGGCTGAATTGAAGATTTCCTATAGAAACCTTAATTCAGCCGGGCTGAATTGAAGATTTCCTATAGAAACCTTAATTCAGCCGGGCTGAATTGAAGATTTCCTATAGAAACCTTAATTCAGCCAGGCTGAATTGAAGATTTTCTATAGAAACCTCAATTCAGCCAGGCTGAATTGAAGATTTCCTATAGAAACCTTAATTCAGCCAGGCTGAATTGAAGATTTCCTATAGAAACCTTAATTCAGCCAGGCTGAATTGAAGATTTCCTATAGAAACCTTAATTCAGCCAGGCTGAATTGAAGATTTCCTATAGAAACCTTAATTCAGCCAGGCTGAATTGAAGATTTCCTATAGAAACCTTAATTCAGCCAGGCTGAATTGAAGATTTCCTATAGAAACCTTAATTCAGCCAGGCTGAATTGAAGATTTCCTATAGAAACCTTAATTCAGCCAGGCTGAATTGAAGATTTCCTATAGAAACCTTAATTCAGCCAGGCTGAATTGAAGATTTCCTATAGAAACCTTAATTCAGCCAGGATGAATTGAAGATTTCCTATAGAAACCTTAATTCAGCCAGGATGAATTGAAGATTTCCTATAGAAACCTTAATTCAGCCAGGCTGAATTGAAGATTTCCTATAGAAACCTTAATTCAGCTAGGCTGAATAGAAGTTTTCCTATAAAAAACCTTATTCAGCCAGGCTGAATAGAAGTTTTCCTACAAAAAACCTTATTCAGCCGGGCTGAATTGCAGATTTCCTATAAATAACCTTATTCAGCTAGGTTGAATTGCAGATTTCCTATGGGAGACCTTATTCAGCTAGGTTGCATTGCAGGTTTCCTATAGAAACCTTAATTCAGCCGGGCTGAATTGAAGATTTCCTATGGGAAAACTTATTCAGCCAAGCTGAATTGAAGATTTCCGCAAGGCTTAATTAATAAAAATTACAACATAGGTAAATATTTGGCACTTTACTTTGCACTTTATTTACATGATTTATTTGGGTAATGGGTAGGTCATGTTATTAATGTCTTATGGTTATTGTTAATGTTATTCTCACCCACACACACACATTTAGGTATACATACATCTCCCCCTCATCGCCATTAAATCATTCATAGTAAAAAATATTCATTTCTTTTTTCTCCCCCTTTCGCCCTGCCATTTGTTGTTGTCGTTTTTGCTTTTTATGGCAAAACCTCAGTATTAACCCCAAAAATCTTAACCTTAAATCGAATCCTTTAAGCACCATGTCTGGCCCTGCCCGACTATGACCGTAACATATACTATGAGGATTACTATGATGACCTGGAGTCGTCGAGTGGTGGGCCGGAGCCTTTAATTGAATTGGAGACGGTGTTTGTGGACCCACCCTACTTTGAGCGGGCGGAAATTGAAATTTCGGCCCAACCAAATGCGGATGTTCTAATGAATTGTGACGTGAAAAACTTTCACGGTGAGTAAGCAACAAAAATAACGACAACGGCCGCCGTTATCGCCAAATGGCAAAAAACGTTTAACTGTTTGCTTTAGCTGATAGCGAAAACGGCTGATAACCCCTACGCGCTATTTTTATTAATTTCCCTTTTAATTTCTTCCACCCCATGTACATGTGTTGGTGTGTCTGTCGGTGTGCGCCTATCTTATCGGAACTATAGCAAACAATGTCGTCATCTGGTATAAGGATCAAACTGTCATCATCAATGGCCAACACTCAATGAACGACCGCTTCGAAGCCCTAAAAAATAATTCGATTGTCTTGCGAAATGCCCAGCCGGATGATGAGGGCAATTATTTTTGCACAGTTCTGCCACAAAATATTACCCAAAATGTTGTGTTGACAATTGAGAAGGCATTTACGATACGCTGTGATGGTCGTGATGTCTTGGATCGCAGCATTGTCTATCGGCAGGGGGAATCGCATGTGTGTGAGTGTAAGGCCAGTGGTGAGGAGAGCAATATTAAATGGTTTTTGAATGTGAGTATATGTAAATTTGGCAATGTAAACCATATTCAGCAAAGCTGAATAGAATATTTCCTATGCGAAACCTTATTCAGCCAGGCGGAATTGACGATATCCTATAGAAACCTTAATTTTGCCAGGCTGAATTGAAGATTTCCTATAGAAACCTTAATTCAGACAGGCTGAATTGAAGATTTCCTATAGAAACATTAATTCAGCCAGGCTGAATTGAAGATTTCCTATAGAAACGTTAATTCAGACAGGCTGAATTGAAGATTTCCTATAGAAACCTTAATTCAGCCAGGCTGAATTGAAGATTTCCTATAGAAACCTTAATTCAGCCAGGCTGAATTGAAGATTTCCTATAGAAACCTTAATTCAGCCAGGCTGAATTGAAGATTTCCTATAGAAACCTTAATTCAGCCAGGGTGAATTGAAGATTTCCTATAGAAACCTTAATTCAGCCAGGCTGAATTGAAGATCTCCTATGGGAAACCTTTTTCAGCTAGGCAAAATTGAAGATTTCCCATGGAAACCTTATTCAGCTAGGCAAAGTATATGTAAGTATATGTAAATTTGGCAATGAAAACCATATTCAGCAAAGCTGAATGGCAAAATTCCGAAGGGAAACCTTATTCAGCCAGGCTGAATTGAAGATTTCCAATGGGAAACCTTATTAAGCAAGGCTGAGTTGAAGATTTCCCATGGGAAATCTTATTCAGCCAGGCTGAATTGAAAATTTCCTATAGAAACCTTAATTCAGACAGGCTGAATTGAAGATTTCCTATAGAAACCTTAATTCAGCCAGGCTGAATTGAAGATTTCCTATAGAAACCTTAATTCAGCCAGGCTGAATTGAAGATTTCCTATAGAAACCTTAATTCAGCCAGGCTGAATTGAAGATTTCCTATAGAAACCTTAACTCAGCCAGGGTGAATTGAAGATTTCCTATAGAAACCTTAATTCAGCCAGGCTGAATTGAAGATCTCCTATGGGAAACCTTATTCAGCTAGGCAAAATTGAAGATTTCCCATGGAAACCTTATTCAGCTAGGCAAAATTGAAGATTTCCTATAGAAACCTCAACTCAGCTGGAGTGAGTTAAACAGAATTGAAGATTTCCTATAGAAACCTTAATTCAGCCAGGCTGAATTGAAGATTTCCTATAGAAACCTTAATTCAGCCAGGCTGAATTGAAGATTTCCTATAGAAACCTTAATTCAGCCAGGCTGAATTGAAGATTTCCTATAGAAACCTTAATTCAGCCAGGCTGAATTGAAGATTTCCTATAGAAACCTTAATTCAGCCAGGCTGAATTGAAGATTTTCCAAAGAAACCCTTATTAAGCCACGCTGATTTGAAGATTTCCTATAGAAACCTTAATTCAGCCAGGCTGAATTGATGATTTCCTATAGAAACCTTAATTCAGCCAGACTGAATTGAAGATTTCCAATGGAAATCGTAATTCAGCCAGACTGAATTGAAGATTTCCTATAGAAACCTTAATTCAGCCGGACTGAATTGAAGATTTCCTATAGAAACCGTAATTCAGCCAGGCTGAATTGAAGATTTCCTATAGAAACCGTAATTCAGCCAGGCTGAATTGAAGATTTCCAATAGAAACCTTAATTCAGCCAGGCTGAATTGAAGATTTCCTATAGAAACCTTAATTCAGCCAGGCTGAATTGAAGATTTCCTATAGAAACCTTAATTCAGCCAGGCTGAATTGAAGATTTCCTATAGAAACCTTAATTCAGCCAGGCTGAATTGAAGATTTCCTATAGAAACCTTAATTCAGCCAGGCTGAATTGAAGATTTCCTATAGAAACCTTAATTCAGCCAGGCTGAATTGAAGATTTCCTATAGAAACTTTAATTCAGCCAGGCTGAATTGAAGATTTCCTATAGAAACCTTAATTCAGCCAGGCTGAATTGAAGATTTCCTATAGAAACCTTAATTCAGACAGGCTGAATTGAAGATTTCCTATAGGAAACCTTAATTCAGCCAAGCTGAATTGAAGATTTCCTATAGGAAACCTTAATTCAGCCAAGCTGAATTGAAGATTTCCTATAGGAAACCTTAATTCAGCCAGGCTGAATTGAAGATTTCCTATAGGAAACCTTAATTCAGCCAGGCTGAATTGAAGATTTCCTATAGGAAACCTTAATTCAGCCAGGCTGAATTGAAGATTTCCTATAGGAAACCTTAATTCAGCCAGGCTGAATTGAAGATTTCCTATAGGAAACCTTAATTCAGCCAGGCTGAATTGAAGATTTCCTATAGGAAACCTTAATTCAGCCAGGCTGAATTGAAGATTTCCTATAGGAAACCTTAATTCAGCCAGGCTGAATTGAAGATTTCCTATAGGAAACCTTAATTCAGCCAGGCTGAATTGAAGATTTCCTATAGGAAACCTTAATTCAGCCAGGCTGAATTGAAGATTTCCTATAGGAAACCTTAATTCAGCCAGGCTGAATTGAAGATTTCCTATAGGAAACCTTAATTCAGCCAGGCTGAATTGAAGATTTCCTATAGAAACCTTAATTCAGACAGGCTGAATTGAAGATTTCCTATAGGAAACCTTAATTCAGACAGGCTGAATTGAAGATTTCCTATAGGAAACCTTAATTCAGCCAGGCTGAATTGAAGATTTCCTATAGGAAACCTTAATTCAGCCAGGCTGAATTAAAGATTTCCTATCGGAAACCTTATTCAGCTGAACTGAATTGAAGATTTCCTATGGGAAACCTTATTCAGCTGAGCTGAATTGAAGATTTCCTACGGGAACCTTATTCATTGTAGCTGAATCAATGATTTCTAAATATAAATTCTTTATTTTTTTTGTTCTCCTCCCTTTAGAATCGCCGCTCCTCCGATGTTGAGCTCGAAGTTGATGAAAATGCCATTTATATTGATCCTGTCGATGAACATCATGCCGGTATCTATCAGTGTATAGATGATGATGGTTCAGCCACTCCCAAACACGGCCGCTTTGAAGTGGTAGTCCATTATGCTCCCAAAGTTTCGACACATCGCCATCATGTGAATACGGACATTGGTAGTACCGCGGAATTGTATTGTGATTATCGAAGTTATCCCATTGCGGTTACCAGATGGTTGAAGAATAATCAATATTTAAGTCTGTCCGAGAAATACATGATGACCTATGCGGCGGAACAACATTTCAATCGCAGCACCCTCACAGTGAGAGATGTAACGACAGATGATCTGGGTGAATATAAATGTCAGGCAGAGGTAAGTCGGGATAGAGAGCCAAGAGATAAGATTTCCCTAATCTGTTTTTTTGCTCCCTTTTAGAACTCCATTGGTTCCAGTGAACTGAAAGTCCATTTGATGTTGGAACCCGAAAGAGGTCAGTTTGAAAGTGTCGAGATCAAAGGCAATGTTGTGACCCTATATTGGCTGGTTCGCAGTCTACAGCCCCTCTCCGAAGCTGTGTTGGATTACAAAATGACCGGGGTATGTATTGACCATTAGAATGCTTCCATTGTGTCCAGCTTCGTTTTATAGCAATACAAATATATCTTTAAAGTTTCATTTATTTTAAGGCCTACACATGGAGTACAACCTCGGTGCTGCATACACATCGTCACGAGGATGGTATTTGGAAGATTACCCATGAAATGGAACTGCTGCCCGGAGAATGGCAGACACGCATGAAAACCAAAAACACAATGGGTTGGTCGAAATTTTCGGCGCCCTATATTTTCACAATCAGAGAGGAGAGTGAAGGTAAGGATCAGCAGAATACATTCAGCCATTGCTGAATAGGGTTCCAATTAGGAAATGTTCAATTCATTCCAGCTGAATATGGATTTCAATCGGAAATATTCTATTCAGCCCAGCTGAATTAAGGATTCTATGGGAAATCTTCAATTCAGCCTGGCTGAATTAAGTTTTCCAGAGGAAATCTTAAATTCAGCCTGACTGAATTAAGGTTTCTATAGGAAATCTTAAATTCAGCCCAGCTGAATTAAGGTTTCTATAGGAAATCTTCAATTCAGCCCGACTGAATTAAGGTTTCTATAGGAAATCTTCAATTCAGCCAAGCTGAATTAAGGTTTCTATACGAAATCTTCAATTCAGTCTGGCTGAATTAAAGTTTCTATGGGAAATCTTCAATTCAGCCCAGCTGAATTAAGGTTTCTGTAGGAAATCTTCAATTCAGCCCAGCTGAATTAAGGTTTCTATAGGAAATCTTCAATTCAGCCCAGCTGAATTAAGGTTTCTATAGGAAATCTTCAATTCAGCCTGGCTGAATTAAGGTTTCCATAGGAAATCTTCAATTCAGCCTGGCTGAATTAAGGTTTCTATTGGAAATCTTCTATAGGAAATCTTCTGGCTGAATTAAGGTTTCTATAGGAAATCTTCAATTCAGTCCGGCTGAATAAAGGTTTCCATGGGAAATCTTCAATTCAGCGTGGCTGAATTAAGGTTTCTATGGGCCTGGCTGAATAGGGTTTTCATTTGGAAATTTGTAATTCAGCATGGCTGAATAAGGTCCCTTTATATATTTTTTTCCTGATTTTTATATATTCTTTCTTGCTTTTTCCAGATGACAATGTCCTGGACATTGTCGATGACAAAGAAAATGTGGTCATTGCTGGTTTTGGCGGTGGAGCCAAGGAACAAAAATCATCAGCTGCTTCAAGGAGTTGCCACCTATCCCTATATGTACTGCTTCTCCTTGTTACAACAACGTTTTATAGGCAAAGGCATGTGGGCCTACGACATTAAGTGAGAGACTTATTCAAAGAGTCTTTTAAGAAAAAGAGAACAAAAAACACAAAAACAACAACAAAATAGACATTTAATAAACCAAATACACAAATAAAGTTAGTGCAAATTTAATTTAACAACAACAAGAAAAGAATGATTGATTGTGAATAGGATTAATGATAATAAACCTAAAATTTAAGAAATAATAATAATAACAACAAAATATAAAAAAAATCCAAACTCGGGTTTTATTGTCAATGTGTTTGCATGCTCTATTGTGTCAAGTTTAGCACTTGAGTGGCAAATTGTCATTCTGTGTCCTCTCCCTTTATTTTTCCCCTCGGAAATCAACACATAATCCCCTCATTTAGGGTTTTTTACAGGCATTTGAATTAAATTTGACAATAGCGTCTAAGTAAATTGGCTTGTGTCTGCCATTCGGAATTTATGTCTTTCTGTCTGACCGCCCTCCTCCTCTCCCGCCTGCATACCTCAAATGACTGCTCAAAAAAAGTACAAAAGTTTACTTTAGGTTTATTTACGCGCGGATTCTATGCACAATTATGATTACAAAACAATTTATTATACACCAATTTAATATGAGATCGTAGTGTGACCTAGCCGCCATTGCTGAGGACGCTGCCGATGAGGAGAACGCATACATGCTTGAGTACAGTGTCTTATCTTTTTCGACGACAATTGAATTTTCCGTAATATCGTTACTTGTTATCTCCATATCTCCGTTGGCGTCATTGGCTAAATCATCATTGCGATCTTCAAGCTCTCCAGCGTCAGTGCCACTGATACCACTATCCGATTCGGTGGAATAATTTGGAAATTCAACTGAAAAATGAAGAGACAATTAGTCACCGACTCATACATAGATAGGTAAATTTTTGTTTGGCAAACATACCTTCACCACCGGTAGCAAAACGTAAAATTTTACTGCTATCACTCCAGCCGTAATGATTACGGGCCAATACCACAACCTGATAAATGCTGGCCGGATACAGGCCATATAATGTGTAGGTGGTGGTGTAAATGGGTCCTTGGAAAAAGAAAATCAGGAAATAAATTAATAAAAATCATATTCAGTTAAGAAAAATCATATTCAGTTAAGAAAAATTATATTCAGCAAAGCTGAATATAAAAATTATTTCAAAAAATTTAAATGTAATCCTGAAGAATTGTGTTTCCTAACAGAAAATCACTATTCAGCTATGCTGAATTGAAATTAATCTACAAAAACCCTAGCTGAATTGTGTTTTATACATGAAAACTGCTATTCCGCATAGCTGAATACCGTTTTATTTACCAAATCTAATCTCAATTGGATTCAGCTAAGCTGAATTGTATAATTCGTATACAACATTTAATTTAATCTACGAAAAGTTTTGCTGAATTATGTTATATACATGAAAACTGCTATTCAGCATAGCTGAATTGAATTTTTACTATGAGAAATACTATTCAGCTAAGCTGAATTGCTTTATTTCAATGAAGTCTACAATTCAGCCAAGCTGAATTGAGTTTTTACTATGAAAAAAAACTATTCAGCTATGCTGAATTATTTTATTTGTGTGAAATCTACTATTCAGCTTAGCTGAATTGATTTATTTCTGTGAAATCTACAATTCAGCTAAGCTGAATTGAGTTTTTGCTATGAAAACTACTATTCAGCTAAGCTGAATTAAGATTTCACTATGAAAAATACTATTCAGCTAAGCTAAATTCATTTATCTCTGTGAAATCAACTATTCAACTAAGCTGAATTGATTTATTTCTGTGAAATCTACAATTCAGCCAAGCTGAATTTAATTATTTCTATTGAAATTCCTATTCAGCTAAGCTGAATTGATTTATTTCAATGAAGTCTACAATTCAGCTAAGCTGAATTTAGTTTTTACTATGAAAAATACTATTCAGCTAAGCTGAATTGATTTATTTCAATGAAATCTACAATTCAACTAAGCTGAAATGAGTTATTTCTATATAAAATACTATTCAGCTAAGCTGAATTACGATTTTTCTACGAAAAATACTATTCAGCTAAGCTGAATTGAGTTATTTCTTTCTAAAACACTATTCAGCTAAGCTGAATTGAGATTCTACTTTGTAAAATACTATTCAGCTAAGCTGAATTAAGATTTCGTTATGAAAAATACTATTCAGCTAAGCTGAATCGAGCTTTCCTTGTGATAACTGTCATTCAGTGAAATTAAGTTGAGTTTTCTGCAAAAAATAGTGTTATTCAGCTAAGTTTTCAACACAAAACCTGTTATTCAGCTAAGTTTTCATCACAAAAACTACTATTCAGCTAAGTTTTAATGAAGTTACGTTCGAAAAAATACTTTAGATACGCTGAATTTCGATACGAAAATTAGTATTCAGCACAATTTCAACCTTTCAATGAGAAATCTTCTATTCAGTCACGCTGAATACGATTTCCCATAAGAAACATTTTATCCACCCCAGCTGAATATGGTTTCCTACCACCATTTGATCTCTTCATAAACTAGTTCGACCCTCGAATACTCTGTATGAGCTGTTCGGACCTCTATTGATCTCTATTAAACTCATTGTTAGCTATTCGAACCTCTTCTAACCTCTTCATACACTTTTACTACATCTTATAACTTATACTGAGCTCCTTATAATATATTCTGACCTGTACTGACGTACCGGAACCTTTACTACGCTTCTTATAACCTGTTTGTACCTCTATTGACCACATCGGAGCACTTCATAACCTATTCGGGCTCTAGAGTTATTCTCATAACCTATTCGGACCTATATTGATCTCGTGTTAACTCCTCATAACTTATTCGAACCTCTAAATGGCTCCTTATAACCTATTCGAACCTCTACTAAGTTCTTCAGAAATTATTACCACATCTTATAACATATTCTGAGCTCGGACTCCTACTTACTTACTTAATCCTCTACGCCTCTGTTGACCACAGTTGTCCTCTGCATAACCTATTCGATCACTGGAGTAATTTTCATAACCTATTCGGACTTATATTGACTTCTACTAAACTCCTCATGACCTATTCCGACCTTCAATATGTTCCTCATTACTTGTTTGAATCTGTATTTATCTCTTCAAAAACTAACAAATTCGGACCTCTTATGGTTAATCGAACCTATACAATAATAGTCATAACCAGCTTGAACGTCTATTGAACACCACTGACCTCTTCATATAACCTATTCGGACCTCTAGTATGCTCCTGGTAACCTGTTTCAACCTGTATCAACCTCTTCAAAAGCTATTTCCATTTTTTATAATATAATCGGAGTTCCACGTAGCATAACGGTACATGATGAGCTACTCGAACCTATATAAATTCTTATAACGTGTTGACCTTTACAAAGGCCATCACAACCTATTCGGACTCCAGAGTTATTCTCATAACATGTTCGGATATCTTTTGATCTCCACTAAACTTCTATTGGGACCTCTACTAGACCCTAGATAACCTGTCAAGACCTATATAGACCTTTGCTATGTTCCATGTAATATATTCGAACATCTGCTAGACGCGTCATAACATCTATTGATCTTTTCTATGCCCTTCATAGCCCATTCGGACCTCTATTTAGCCCAGTTGAATCAGGTTTCCCATAATAAATCCTCAATTCAGCCGAGCGGAATACGATTTTTTCATCTTCGGACCTCTGCTGAGATCCTGGGCCCCCTGCTGAGGTCCTGTGACCTCTGCGGAGATCCTGGGACCTCTACTATGCTCTATTTCGTAGCCTGTTCAGACATCTATTAGTCGCTATAAAACTCCTCGTCACCTATTCGGACCTCTACTAGGCTCCTATTAACCTGTTCGAACCTCTATAGACCTCTGCTAAGCTGAATAAGGTTATTTCTTAATTAGTACAGCTAAATAATAATTTCCAATAGCGCATTCTTAGACTTACCTATTGAAATATCCGATGGTATGGTCAATTCGGTCCATTCTGGTCTGCTGGCCAATGTTGTGAACGAGACTGTAGTTTCTGTAATAAAAACATAACAACAACAACATAATTAATCATTTATGTTTAGTGGGCATATCAAAACACAGTCGCTGGGGGCCGAAATATCAACAGCTCGCACACACACAACCTCACACCCACAATTCAATTAAGTCAATTGAATAATGACCCGAGGTATCGTTCCAACAATGCCAGCTAAACAATTTAAAAAACACACTATGGAGTAACGAGTGAGTGAGCATGATCACTCAGTCACCCACCCAGCCTGACAGCCAGCCAGTCATCTCTGCGCCACATACTCACCAGATGGTACTTGTCGGAATTTCAGTTTAAATTCAATAACCGGCGAAAAACTTTCTGTCTGCCACACCAGGGTGTGGGATGTCGGGCTCTGCATGTCGGGACTTGTTTTAAAGGTACACGGCATTGGACGGAATGTCAGCTCCATATAATTGCTTTGGACGCCATGTGCGTTTTCGGCACGACACTCATACATGCCCATATCGGATTCGCGGACATTTTTCAATATCAGCGAATGTCGCATATCGGAATAGTAACGGTTGTTTTGATTGTTGTTGTTGTGGCTGTTGTAGGTGTAGTTCAGAGGCATTTCAACATCTTGCCGAGTGTAGTAGGGACCCATGGCGATAAGTTTGCCAGCATGATACCAACGTACCTTAGCCAAAGGTGCCGATTCGACATAACAGTCCATTTGAATGCGACCACTCACCTTGGAGTAGTAGATCTTTTGAGGGCTGCGAATTTCTGGTGCGACTGTAAAGAGGGGAAGTGAGAGGAGATTTAGAAGAGATTTTACAGAAATATTCGAGGACCGAATTATATAAAAAACTAAATAGAGGTTCGTAAAAGGTACGAATATGTCAAAAAAGTTTTGAATATGTTATAAAGATGTCTGAATAGCTTATGAGAAACATAATTGAGGTTAGAATAGGTTATGAGAAGCATAATATTCGAACTTGGTGGAGGAGACCTGAATGGAGGTTCCAATAAGTTATGAAGACCTATGTGGAGATAAGAAAAAGTTATGAAGACCTAGGTGGAGGTTAGAAAAAGTTATGCAAAGATTAATAGTAGTCAATATAGGTTAAAAACAGGCTATTATGGGTTTAAAAAAGGTCAGGATATGTTATGGGGAGCTTAGTAGATGCCAATAGAGACGCAAACAGGTTATGATATCTTTAGTAAAAGTCTAAATAATATCCGACAAAGTTAGGAGGAGGTATCTAGAGGTCCGAATAGGTTATAAGGATAATGTTGAAGGTCCAAATATGGTAATATGAGCTTAGTAGAGGTCAATGGAGGCCCGAAGAGTTTGTGAGGAGCATAGTAGAGGTCAGTGGAAGTCTGAAGTGATTATGAAGAGCATATTTCAGGTCATAATAAGTTCTTATATGATTACAAGATGCCTGAATATGAGAGAGAAAAAAGACAAATAAGAGGTAAAAAGAGGTCCGAATAACTTATGAGGAGATTATTGAAGGACCGAATATGATAAGATGAGCATAGTAGAGGTCAATGGAGGTTCGTAGAGGTTATGAGGAGCATAGCAAAGATATTAGGAGTGAAGTAGTCCTCAATGGAATTCTGAGGTAAATGTGAAAATGTCGGCATATATAAAGAAGAGCTTAGTAGAGGTCAATAGAGGTCCGAACAGGTTATGCGGAAATCAGAAAAGGTCAGAATAATGTATGTGAAATTCGGACAAGTCCGACTAAACTAGACGTCCGAATTGGTTATGAAGAGTACATTGAGGGTCCGAACATGATAAGGTGAGCTGTGTAGAGGTCCGGAGAGATTATGAGTGAAGCTTAGTAAATGTTAACGAGGTCCGAACAAGATATGAGGAGATCAGAAACAATCCGAACATTGTCTGTAGAGTTCGGACAAGTCCGACTTAACTAATAGGAGAGAGTTAGAAAACCGAATACGTTACGAGGAGATTATTGAATGTCCGAAAATGACAGGATAGCTTAGTAGAGGTCGATGTAGGTACGGAGAGGTTATGCGATACAGCAGGTTAGAGGTCCAAACATGTTATGTGTAGCTTACTGAGCTATGCTCAGGGTACAATGAGCTATGCGAACTGATTATGTGGTACTTAGTAGAGGTCGTAATATATTATTATCAGTAGAAGTCCGTGTAAGCTATAGGGTGCTCAGTACAGGACCCAAAAAGTATGAGGAGGACAGTTGAGGTCAAAGAAGGTTCGGAAGAGTTCATTAGTAGTTCATATGAGGTATATGGAGGTTAGTAGAAATTCAAACAAAGTTTGAAAAATTCAATGGAGCTCCTATAAATGTATTGGGAGCTCAGAAGAAGAAAGAACCAAATTGGTCATGAAGAGCTCAGTAGAGGTCCGAATAAAGTATAAGACCATCACTAGAGGTATAAACAAAATATGATATGTACAGAAGAGGTCCTAAAATGGCATTGGGAGGTCTGTTGAGATCCGAATAGGCTGGAAAGAGCAAAATTGAGGGTTGAAATGATTACGAAGAGCTCAGTAGAGGTCTGAAAGAAGTATAAAATATATATATAGCTCAACAGAGCTCCGAATAACCGATGAAGAGATCAGTATAAATTCAAATAAAGAATGGGTAGTAGAGATCCGATTATGATAGAAAATGACCTATTTAGGCTTGCTAAATAAGGTTTTCAAATTCGAGAGGTCTTGGGAGGTCAGTTGAGGTTCGAATAGGCTTGAAAGAGCCTAATATTGTGATAAGTTCTGTAGAGCTCAGAATAACGAATGAATATATTAGTCAAAGTTTGAATAATGTATGGGAAGCTGAATATGGTAGAAAACTACTGGTCAGCCTTGCTATATAAAGTTTTCAATTTCGAGAACCAAAAAATTTATTTTGACTTCAGTAGAGTTATGTCTAACTTCTAAGGCATAGGCCGTATTAAGGTCTGAAAAAGGTGTTGTGCCCTCAATAAAAGTCCGAAAAGTTCCTAACAGGGCTACATAGAGGTTCGAATATATCCTATAAAGTCTGAATTATAAATTATAAATATTCAGCTCTGAATTATATATATTCCAGAAGTTACTGAGGAAATATACATGCCATAATATAGCTACTAAGTTTACTTTTAAAGGATCGACTATAATTAGAAGAGTCCCATGTATTACCATAGGGTCTAAATGGTACTGAGACTTCTATAAAGGTGGAAATATTTTCATAGGAGTCCAGCAAAGCTCCATAGAGAAATAAAATGTTAGCTGTTGACTTTCTTAAAGGTACACATTTTTTTAAAGGTTCGATTTCGAATTCCATTAAGAAATTCAAAAATACTTACACAGGACAAGCAACTCTACACCATCCGCCACCGGTTGGCCGACACCATTCTGTGCCACACACTCAATATTACCGGACATATTACGCGATTTGATTTCGACAATATGAGTTTGACGATTGCCGACCAAATAATCCACCACTGTTTCATTGTTATAAGTCCACGATACGGCGGGTTGGGGGACACCTTCAGTTTCACAAATTATCTCCAATACTGCACCAATTGGTAGCTCTAGAAAACCATTTGGCGTTACATACACCTTTGGAGGATACTGTACTTCTATGGCATGTGCCTGTACCGCCTTTTCGGATGGTGTTAACATTTCACAATAATATCGACCCGTATCTTCCGTTTGAACATCCATGACAAGCAGACTGCCATTGCTCAAGAGATGATAACGATTGAGGGATACTTCTTCCATATAGGGAGCTTCCATCAGCAAATCTTCATCCCTTAGCCAGCGAACCGAATGATAAGAAGCTATGGGGGAGGGGAGGGGAGAAGGTGAAAAAAGCGAACACAACAAATCAATTTTCGAAAAACATGAACATCAACATTGCATGTTTGTAAATGAAGATGACACCTGTCACTCACAACCTCACTCACGACAGACGTACTGACACACTGATTGCACTTACATTTGTAATCACAAGGCAAGAGAACGGTATCATTTTCATAGGTTTTCACCGTTGTGGGTACACTGTAAAAATCTCGC
The DNA here is from genome assembly GCF_032173495.1 of Musca vetustissima. NCBI lineage: Eukaryota > Metazoa > Arthropoda > Insecta > Diptera > Muscidae > Musca > Musca vetustissima. The sequence continues at coordinate 93,728 of NW_026880143.1, forward strand.
GTGTAGGGTTCTTCATTGTTAACGGTTGTTGTGAGGATATTTCCATTGGAATAATTCAAAATTGTTAGCCAAATGGTAAGTGGCGCCCAAGCTTTTTGTAATAACATTTCAGTATAACTGTTCACTATTTTGTTATTTTCTTTTCAAATTTAAAAATTCAAAAATTTTCTTTGACCGTTCCAAGTCAGATTCAAACTTTTTTAATTAGTTCTGATTGAACTTCCTTTTTTCTATTTCTTTGGGTTGCACTACAATTCCGTTTTAGTCTTTTTTGTTGGGTTATTCCGTGTTTATGTGACCGAGACCAGTGTTCAATTAGAACTGCTCTTCAATTTTTGACTACCGTTTCTGTCAGATCTTGATCTTGTCTCTGCGGAATGACCATGTTCTCAAAAACATCCGTAACAATGTGTAAAAATGTTTGTGTGGCTGTGTGTGGTATATTTTTGTGTTTCTTATTGTTGTTTTTTATTGCAAAAGAAACGCATATACCGCCACACACACTCACATGTACAGAGGAAGTCGAAGCGGCACGGAAATCGAAAACATGTTACAGTTGGTGTCATTAGTTGGTACGCGGTTAAAGATAAAGTGATCATAAAATTAAGGATCAACCCAATCCCTACTAGGTTTCACATAACTTCATCGGACATCTTGAGAATGAACGACCTAGGCTAAAAATATTATAAAATTTCGAATATTATAATGGCGCCCAACTTGATAATTGTAATTCTAATGGTTTAGGTATGCAATTTCTTTAAATGGTTAGTGGTATTTGTGAATACGATTTTGTAAAGCATTCTGAGCTCTATATAAACAATATTTAGAACATCTTCGGGATTCTAAAGGATACCTAATGTCCTATTTAAATATCTACTGGATTCTTAAAAAAATTATAACCACATTTGGGTTTTGAGCTCTATATAACCTATACATTCTACTGTGTTCAATATAACCAGTACGAGCGTCTACTGAGCTCTATACAGCCCATACGAGCCTCTACTGAGCTGTTTATAACTTATACGGATCCATACTGAGCTCCTTATTAATTTGTGTACCTATATATGAAGCTCTTAACAGCATATATGGACAGCATATATGGACAGCATATATGGACAGAATATATGCAGAACCTATCCGGACCTCTATATAACCTATACGAACCCCTACTGAGCTCTTTAGAACTCACGCGGACCCCTCCTGAGCTCCTTATAAACATTTTGTATCTTTAATGATCTCCTCATAATCTATATACTGTTCTACTGGGCTTTTCAAAACCTATTCGACTTCACATTTATGCGGGCCTCTAGTTAATTCAGACCTGTACTAGCTACTCATAATTCCAACGTATGTTTAATGTGCTCTATATAATGTATTCGGTCCTCGTCTATGCCTTCTCATAACCTATTGAGACATTTAAGGAGCTCTTCATAGCATATATGGTCCTCTACAGATCTTATTCGGACCTTTGCTGACCTCTAATGAAATCTTTATAACCTATACGAACCTCTACTGAGCTATTTATAACCTACGCGGACGTCAACTGAACTCCTTATAAACTTTTCGTACCCATAATGATCTCCTCACAATTTATTTAGTTGTCTACAGGGCTTTTCATAACCTATTCGACTGCACATTTATGTGGATCTCTAGTTAATTCAGAGCTACTCATAATTCCAACGTATTTTTAGTGAGTAATGTATTTGGTACTCGTCTATACCTTGTTATAAACTATTGAGACATCTAGGAAGCACTTTATAGCCTATATGGACCTCTGCAGATCCTATTCGGACCTCTACTAAGCTCTATATAACCTATACGAACCTGTATAACTTATACGGACCTCTCCTGCGATATGTATTACTGAACGAATCTCTACGGAGCTTCTTATAGCCTATACAAACCTCTTGTATGCTCCTTAATTTCTAACCTATGTGGACCTCTATTGATCTCCAATGAGCTCCTCATAACATATTCGAACCTCAATATAAGCCTCCTTAAGTTATTCAAATTTTACGGAACTTCTCTAAATATATACTGATTCTCGATTACTCAACTACTCGTCCTCATAACCTATTAGGACCTCTAGTATGCATATTATAACCTGTTTAGATGTCTATTGACCTTTACCAAGCTCCTTATAACCTATTAGGACCTCTAGTATGCCCTTTATAACGTGTCCGGACCTCCATTAACCTCTATTACTCTACTACTACTCCTCATAACCTATTAGAGGAGTAGAGGTCCACTAAACAAATCATAAGCTACACGTTCGGACGTCTCTTGGCCTTTATTAAGCTCCGAACAATATATTCGAACCTCTGTTAGGATCTCGATCTAATCTACTAAACTCCTCATAACCTACTAGGGTATCTAGTATGATCATTGAAACCTTATTGGGCGTCTATCGATCTTTACTAAAACCTTCATAACCTGTGTGGACCTCTACCATGATCCTCATAACGTGATCGGATGGCCTCTATTAAGCTCCGAATAACTCATTCGCACCTCTGTTACTACTCCTTATAACTTGTTCGTGCCTCTATTAGTCTCTATCAAGATTCGAGCTACATATTCGAACCTCTTTTAGGATCTTGATCAACTTTACTAAGCTCTACATAATCTATTAGGACCTCTAGCATGCTAATTAAAACCAGTTTCGACGTCTATCAGCCTTTTCTAAACTTCTCATAACCTATGTGGACCTCTGCCATGCTCCTCTTAACGTGTTCGAACCTCTATTGGCCTCTATTAAGTGTCGAACCTCTGTTAGGATCTCGATCTACTCTAACAAACTCCTCAGAACTTACTATTACCTCTACTACGCTCTCTATAACCTGTTCAGACATCTGTCGGATTTTACGGAACTCATCATAACCGACTTTAATAGGCCTCTTTTAAGCTTCTCAAAACCTATTCGAACCTCTGCTCAGATATTACTGAGCTTCTCATTAAATAGGCTGACATCTAAAAAAAATTCATCCTTGTTGCGGAGGGCGATAGACTTCTACCTGAAAATCAAAATTCCTTGTTTTGATATAGGACCCACGTAAAGCTCAAACCCCCTTTTGGTACTTTTTTCAGTTTTTAGTCGCATTTTCCAACCGAAGAGGCTTACATTAGAGATATCGGGTTCTTGATGGTTGATAGTCATCTTTGCAGGAAAATTTCGATATTGGTCTATTTTTTGCCATAACGACCTCTTGTGTGAAAAAAAATCAGTTTTTCTCTTCTGATTTGTTTTGAAGATCTTTTCCAAACTATCACTTTTGACACTTACTGTATAAAAATTGTAATATTTTTTATTCAATCATTGGCTCAACCATTCGCCTGCGCATTTCACTGACATATTGCCGTCAGTCGCCCGCGACCACCGAATGGCTACTCCGGTTATTTGTTATTGTTTATTATTATTCAATTAAAGACGTGCTTTTGTTGCAGATGTGCAGATAATACGCGATCTATTTTGTATCTCTGTCTGTGTGTGCGTCAGTTGCTTCTTGTGGCACAGACATTGCCGGTCAGTTCACAGTTCAGCATTTAATGTGGCAAACAGCAGTAGCGGTAGAGACACTTAATAAGCCTCCAATAACAAATATATCTTAGGTTTTTATATACATATATAGCTGTAAGAATGTTTGTGTGTTGGTGTATGTGTGTGTGAGCTAAGTTACTTTAAATCTAAATGAGAATATTCTATCTGTAGCAATCATTTTTTACGCGATGCATTGCAACAAAATTAAATGACAATACAATAGACGGCTACCACCTAGCCAACAATGTCACCGTCACAATATAGGGGACCCTTCAAAGGGGGAGGGAGAGAAAAAGAAAGAGAGGCTCAGGCTTTCTTATTTGAATTGCCATTCAAATTCGGCAAAAAAAATATGAAGAAGAATACAATGAAGAAGCAGCACCCAGCACCAAAGAGAAGAAAAGAAAAAATGCGCGCACACACACACATCAACAATTAGTTATTTCCTCTTCCACATTGAGGGGGATTATTTATTTTCAAGTTAGGGTGCTAATAACAAAAAAGAAAGCAAGAAAGTTGTTATTATTGCATTTTATTTCCAAACAAAAATCCAAATTCCAATATTAGCATAAAAAAGACACACACACAGGGTCCATAAATAAATTGCCTAACAATAGCAGCTAATCACGTATATTTTTTTCGGACAGTGTACAAAATGTTTTTGTCTTGTCTTGTTTTCATTTTTTTTTTTTTAAAGGAACATGGACATGATGTGATTTAAATAATATCGCTGCAGTTGTGTTGTTAAATAATAATTATTTAGAGGGGAATCCAAAAAAATGTTTTTGAACATACTCAAGGAAATATTATTAGCATAGAAATTATTACAGAAAACTCACACAAGAGATCATTGATCTGCTCAATACAAATTATTATTGTTGTTGTGTATTTGTTTCTATATTTAGTTGAGCCAATGATCTTTTGCAATACATATCATCAATATTAAATTACAACATTACTCATCATTATTTGGCAATTGTTCATCATTCGTATCGTATGTCAATAAGGTCATAGTTAATAGTGGGTTCATCTTCAGAAAATTTAATTTTAAGTTAATGACCCAATTTTTTTTTCGATTATGTGTGATAATTAAAAGGTTAGTGAGTAAAGTAAATTATTTTTTAATATGCTGTGTAAACATTCTATTAGAGGATAGAGAGAAACAGCTCAAGCCCTATTAATAAGGTTATACAGGGAGACCAGCTGGACATCAGCTGCTTCTCAAGCAAACTGGAATTGTGAATTGGCTTCCATTATGAAAAAGTAAATATTTGACTTAGACATGAGTAGAAACAGCTGATATTCGCTTGCCGGATGACATTATTAATAGATCTTGAAAAAGCTGTTCAGTTTCAGAAAATCAATTCTTAAGTTAATGACGCAATTTTTGTTTATTTAATTTTTTTTTCGATTATGTGTGAAAATTAAAAGTTTAGTGAAGAAAGTAAATTATTTTTTTAATATGAAGTGTAAACATTCTATTAGAGGATAACGAGAAACAGCTCAAGGCCAATTAACAACGTCACCCAGGGCGACCAGCTGAACATCAGCTGTTTCTCAAGCAAACATGAATTGTGAATTGACTTCCATTATGAAAACTTAAAGAAAGTCCAAATTTTTGACATTAGACTTGGGGAAAAAACAGCTGAAATTCGTTTTCTGGGTGACTTAAATATTAGATCTTGAAAAAGCTGTTCAGTTTCAGAAAATTAATTCTTAAGTTAATTACCCATTTTTTATTTATTTACATTTTTTGATTATGTGTGAAAATTAAAAGGTTAGTGAGTAAAGTAAATTACTTTTTTATATGGTGTGTAAACATTCTATTAGATGATAAAGAGAAATAGCTCAAGGCCTATTAATAAGGTCATCCAGGGAGACCAGCTGGACATCAACTGTTTCTCAAGCAAACTTAAATTGTGAATTGACTTCCATTATGAAAACATAAACAAAGTCGAAATTTTTGACATTAGACTTGGGAAAAAACAGCTGACATTCGCTTGCTGGATGACATTATTAATAGATCTTGAAAAAACTGTTCAGTTTAAGAAAATTAATTTTTAAGATATTGAATTTATTTATTTATTTATTTTTTTTTTTTTTTTTGATTATGTGTGAAAATTAAAATCTTAGTGAGAAAAGTAAATTATTTTTAATATGGTGTGTCAACATTCTATTAGATGATAAAGAAGAACAGCTCAAGGCCTCTCAATAAGGTCATCCAGGGAAACCAGCTAGACATCAGCTGCTTCTCGAGGAAACTTGATTGAATTGTGAACTGGCTTCCATTATGAAAACGTAAACAAAGTCCACATGTTTGGCATTAGACTCGAGGAAAATCAGCTGACATTCGGTTGCTGGGTGACATTATTAATATAATATGAATTATCTATTCAGTTTTGGGAACCACAAGTATTTTGTGCATTAGTGGTTTATGTACTCCATTAGCACAGCTGACTATCCGTTTAACTGTCAAAGTGTATAGCATGGCACAACGAATAGGTAGCGCAGCTGATGTCTTGATTAACTGTCAAAGTGGGTAATTTCTACTTGAATTCGATGTTCAGTGTTGTCAACCATTTGAAATATTATATGGAAAAATTTGGCAGATAATCGAGACAAAAACAAAGGTTTTTGTTGGTATACATCACCGTATTATGGCATCATGGTGTATAGTTTCTTCTTGAATTTGACGTGCATTGTTGCCAACCATGAGAATTTTTATTACATAAAATTTAATAGATGGTCCAAAATCTATTAATAAAGTCACCCAGATAGCGAAAGATAGCTGTTTTTCTCAAGTCTAATGTCAAAAATGTGGCTTTTGTTTACGTTTTCATAATGGAAGACAATTCACAATAATGGATTTTGACAGCAAACTTTATAGGCCTTGTCATGGTCGTCACCTCCAAATCAGCTGATTCTCAAGTTTTCTGCCTAAATCCATTATTATTAATTGGCTTCACATTTCGAAAACCTAAATAACGTCTAATTTTTGTTTTGTACATTAAAGCTGATGGTTCGATTAACAGTCAAAGTGCGTAATTTCTACTTGTATATGATGTGCAATGTTGCCAACCATGTGAAATATCTTAAGGGAAAATTGTACAGATGGTCGAGACAAAAACAAAGTTTTTTTTTGTGATACATCGCCTTATTATTGTATAATGAGATTTATGAAATTCATTCCTGAAGGCCTATTAATAAAGGTTATCCACAAAAATCAGCTGATTCTAAAGTTTGCTGTCAAAATACATTATTGTGAATTGATGATATAACATTATCAAAACATAAATAAAGTCCAAATTTTTGATAATAATTTTTGAAAAAAATCTGTTTTTTTTTTAATTTTCTAATAGGTCTTGATCCATGTGATTATTGACAGCTAATCAAATGGATCAAGAACTAACTATGGTTCAATTATAAAAGGTAGGGTAGCTTTTGTCAAAAAGGAGAAAATACAACTCTACCTTAGTAGACGTTTAGATTTAGGAAACTCTTTCTATGAGCAGCTGTTTGCCCAAAATTCGGTATTAAAATGTTTTAGTCGCAATATCCAAACGAAAAGTCTGTAATCTGGCATACCGGGTTCTTGGAGGCTGTCATACATCCTCGCCGAAAAATTCTGATTATATGTCCATGTTTTGAAAAAGCCCCCATAAAAAGGTCCCGCCCAAATTTCGGTATTTGTGAGTATTTGACTCTAATTTGACATTTCGGGGGTTGTGGAGTATGGCTGATGCCCTTGTCAACCAGCCAATGACATGTTTCATCGACAGTATTTTCCGTTCTCCATTATCTTCATTGAATAGATATTTTTCCAGAGATTTATTATCCAGCTAATGACATTTTTCTTCAACAGTATCTTCCGTTCTTCATTATCATCGATTTTTTATATTCTTACTTATAAACTGCTGAAGTTAAAACTAAAAATTAAATCTAAATTTTTGAGATTTATTTACAGGGGTTTGACACCATACCAGGTTTTTTTAATATTTTATTTTAATCTCATTTGTGTTGAAATAAATATCACTAATTTCAAAAGAAAAGGAAATTGAATTCACCCGTTCTGAACTAAGATTTCCATAAGAAAACTTAAATTCAGCCAGGATTAAATTAAGATTTTTCAATCTGAGAACTGAGAAACGAATTTTCATTTCTTGCTGCTATTTATTTTATCCCAAATGTTCTGAATCCATACCCTGCATACATATCTAATGTGTGACTGACTGACCATTGTTGATTGTATATTCGACACAAGCAATTTATCATAATAAGCTGCAAAGTGATGATATTAATACCTCTCCTCTTTTCAAAGCAAAATGAACGAAAATAAGAGTGCACGGATTTGTGAAAAACTCTACAAATGGTTTCGCCAGGAAAGTCTATACTACAGGTAAGAATGCGATTTCACTTTATTTTTCAATTATAAAAAATGAGCTCTTAACTCTGCCTTCCTTTCCAGAATATTTTGGGGCATTGTCTTCTGCATATCCGCTTGGAATATTCTTTGGATTTTCGAATTGACAATAAAACGTTATTTTTCCGATTCGATTAGTATTGGCATTGAAACGACATATTTACAATGGAATAACACTTTTCCGGCAGTATCATTTTGTCTTACGAAAAATCGTTCAAGTGGTCGTGTCAGTGAATTTGTCGCGGCGGAAAATATTCCCCATACTGTGTCGCGGGGAATTTATGTGAAAAATTTACACGATTATATGTTCACCAATCCGAATAATTTTCATTTCAAGGAAGATTATTGTGGTGGTTTGAATTCGACATGTGGAGTGGATATATTGCGGCTGAGAAGGGAGGTGAGTCTAAAAACATGTCATATTTATTTAGAACGAATTTACATTTAACGTGTTTTAATAAAACGCCTTATTTATGTTGTCAGTTATCTTTGGAATATGTCAAATAAATGACATAGCTTCGTAAAATGGCATTTACATTATAACCATGGTACAATAAATAGGTAGTCAATTTAGCGCAGCTGATGACTCGATTAACTGTCAAAGTGCATAATGTCTATTTGAATTCGATGTGCAATGTTGCCAACCATGTGAAATATTATAAGGGACAGATGGTCGAGATCATGATGCAATGATAAGGTGATATATCAAAACAAAAAGGTGATATATCAAAACAAAAAGCATTGAATTGTTGACAGTTTGTCAGCTGCGCTAAATGGACTACCTATTATTGTGCCTCGAGACAAACACAAAGGTGACAAATTTCTCCATATAATATTTGAAATGTGCAATGTTGCCAACCATGTGAAATATTATAAGGGACAGATGGTCGAGACAAAAACAAAGGTTTTTGTTTTGATACATTACCTTATTATTGCATCGTGATTATAACTTTTTTACCAGGTTAATCTACGTTATGAGGATTTATTTGACATATAAGCAATGGAATTGACAATTTAAACCCATTGGGTTATCGAATTCCAGTACAATGTAAATGTACTATAACATTTATTTATAATAAAAAACCCCCTTTGATTTTAGCTTTTACCACCCACCTGCAAAGCTTTCATGGCCAATGTCTCATATTTGGGAAAAACTATTGACAATTGTGAGGATATTTTTAAATTTCATCAATTGGAAATGGGTTATTGTTATTTGGCCAATAATATATTGGATTAGTAAGTATAAAATATATGTGCGAAATCGACTCGATCTTAAATGTCAATTCCACAGCGTATACCTCAAATATAATCCACAGCATACGCTATGGAATTGACCATGGCACAATAAATAGGTAGACCATTTAAAGCAGCTGATGTCTTGATTAACTGTCAAAATGGATAATTTCTACTTAAATTCGATGTGCAATGTTGCCAACCATGTGAAATATTTTATGAAAATTTTGACAGAAGATCGAAACAAAAACAAAGGTTTTTGTTGTGATACATCACATTATTATTGCATCATGGAATTGACGTTTAAAATCGATTTAGCAGTCTAAACGCTCTCTAATAATATTTTTAAATACTTTATTTATATATTATTTTATTTACATGACAGCAAATCATTTGACAACTTACCCCTTAAGTTTGGCATATCAAATAGGGAGAGAAATCTCAAAGTCCATTTGAAAGGTGGATTCATATGGAAATATGAGGTAAGACTACGTTTAGAATTACGAATTCACTCGATCTCAAATGTCAATTCTATAGCGTAAACGTCAAATATAATCAACTGGATTTGTGAACATTAATAAAGTGATGTATACGCTATGGAATTAAGATCGAGTGGATTTAGTAGTTTTAACGGGTTCTAAGCCATTAAAACAAATATTTTTCCTCAATAAACACCATGATCTCTTCCTGAAGATGTACATCCATAGTCCCGATGATTTACCCTATTTCAATTCCATAACATATGATGCCTTTTCGGATCCCACAATATATCGTTTCAATGTTGAGGAATATGATAATAATCCTGATGTCAAGGAGGAAGCATTACAGCAGAGATCTTGTAAATTTCCCGAAGAAAAAGACCCAGGATCGCCATGGCATTATAGGTAAGGTGAAAAATCGTTATTTAAAGTTTTTTGTAATTATAATATGATGTATTATATTCTAAGTTTTTCCACATGCATGTCATATTTACGCATCAAATTCGAACTAGATCAATGTAATTGTACCCACTTTACATCACCGGAAGAGTGTAAGTTTAAACAAATTTTATCATACAAAATAAAATCCATTAATTTTTGGGATTACGATTTATCTCCTATATTTAATCGAGATAATTTCAAATACACAATGTTTTTTTTACCAAATAATGCATCAGATTTTCTAAAAGTACCCAAATGGCAAAGCTTTATGTTTGGAGGTTTTTTAATTTAAAATTCCAAATGAGCAGCAGCTGATTTAGAAGTCATAGTCTAAACTCAATTTATCGGTCTTGGACGACTGAGTTTTAAAGCATCCAAAAGAGTTCGGATTACTTTGACAATCAAACCAACAAAAATTTAAAATAATTGTCATTCACAGCTGATAGATATTTCAAAAGGGTCCGGATGACTTTAACAATCAAACCAACAAAAACTGAAATGAATTGTCATTCACAGATGATACTCTGTACACTGCTTAAGCAACTTTAATGACTTTGGCAATCAAGTCAACAAAAATTAAAAAGAATTGACATTCACAGCTGATAGATAGTCCAAAAGAGTCCAGATGACTTTGACAATCAAACCAATAAAAATTGAAAAGAATTGTAATTCACAGATGATAGTCCGTGCGCTGCTTAAATAACTTTTAGCTATACCATGGAACAATAAATAGGTACTCCATTTGTGCAGCTGACTATCCGATAAACTAAATTCGATTAAGTTATATTAAAAAAGACACACTGCAAGAGTAAGTCAACTCTTTTTTTCTCAAGTCCAATGTCAAAAATTTGCACTTTGTTTACATTTTCATAATGGAAGTCAATTCACAATAATGGATTTTGACAGTAAGCTTGAGAGGCAGCTGATATCCATCTGTTTTCCTTGGATGACCTTATAAAAAGGTCTTGGCTATACCATGGCAAAATAAGTAGGTACTCCATTTACCGCAGCTGACTATCCCATTAACTTTCAAAGTGCATAATGAATTTTGACAGCAAGCTTGAGGATGACCTTATTAAAAGACATTGGCTATACCATTGCAATATAAATAGGTCCTCCATTTAGCTCAGCTGATTATTCGATTAGCTGTCAAAGTGCATGTTTTCCATTTGAATTTGACCAAGATCTATTAATAATTAGCTGTCAAAGTGCATGGTTTCCATTTGAATATTAATAAGGTATCCTAGCAAGCGAAATTGAGCTGATTTTTCTCAAGTCTATTGTCAAAAATATTGACGTTATTTACGTTTTCACAATGAAAGTCAAATCACAATAATATAATTTTTCAGCAAACTTGAGAAGCAGCTGGTCCCCCTGTAAGACCTTATTAATAGGCCATGAGCTGATTCTCATTTCTATGACTTACATTTTTATATACTGTTTACATGCACCCATTTTTAATTTCTTTTTAATTATAGATAAACCATATTATTGCGATACAAAAGGTTTACGTTGCATATCCGATGGTAAATATAAAGTACTATTTTCTCTAGGTAAATAATATGTTAAATATTCCTTTTTAGCTCAAATAACAGCGCAAGTCAAAGAATATGTCGTATCGAAAAATGCCTGCTATCCTTCGTGTGTGGAACAGCAAATTACATTAGTTGGGTATGTTTTGTTAAAATATTAAAAACAATTAATTTCCAAACATTTTGACAGTTAAAGTGCGTTTAAATCCACTCGATTTCAAATGTCAAAATGGATTTGTAAGCAGGATTAATGTGACGTATAAGCTATGAAATTGACGTATGAAATCGTGTGGATTTAATAGACCAAACACGCTCTTATTTTAATGTTTATATTTTCTTTCCAGAACTAATCAAATACAAAGTTTGGATATTACCGATACACTATATATTGAAATTAGTATAACAAATTTGCCATCGGTGCGTTATAATCGTGTGGTTACTCAAACCTATTTGGATTTGGTTGGTAAGAATTTTATATAGAATAGGTTTCAAATGTCATTTCCATAGTGTATACGTCATAAATGAACTGAATTTTATTTGACATATAAGCCATGGAATTGGCATTTGAAATCCCTGGATAAATCGAATATATATTTAGTAATAACGTATACTTTTTTCTTTAGTTTCAGTGGGTGGCGTTATTGGTCTTGTTGCTGGAGCATCTGCCTTAAACTTCTTGGAAATTGTTTATGTCTTGTTGCGTAAAAAAATATAAATTTTGCAAAGGAAGAATGAACATTTATAAAGATTGGAGCACAGTATCTTGACATAAATTAATTTTGTTAGAGTACATATTTCTATTTCTTTTTTATATTTCAAAATGTTTGTCAACTTAATAAACTTTATTTATTCTATATTTAATAAAAAAAATATATTTTAAATAATATGTCAATGTCAATGTGTTATATTCCAAGTGAAGTCCAATGTGGGAATTTTTCTCGTCGGAGGGCATTAAGATTAGCTGTGTCTGGTTACTTTTCCAGTAACATTTACTCATTATGTTATATTTTAGAGGGTAAGCCTTTTTTATTCTCTTTTGCTATAAAACTTAAAAACAGACAACATTCAGTAAGATTCTGCAAATAGTCTGCAGATTCGCTAATTTTTTTCCATTTTCTAAATTTTTATACAACGCAATTTAAAATTCCACTTTGGAAATTAAAATGTTTGGATATATTGCACATAAGTTTTGTCGATTAGTCTTAAAATAGCTGATTCAAAAATTGCTGGGATTGCAAAATTTTACTGTATAAAATTCTTTCAGAAAACTGCAGTAAGTTTTTTTTTTTTTTTTTTTTTTGTTGTAGAACTGTTAAACTTGCTCTATCACTTTACTCTCTTTTACCTAATTTTTGCGTAAACAGACAACATTTAGTAACATTTGACAACAATTTTCACCAAATATCGAGTAAACTGACACAAATGCTGTGTATTCTAAATCGTGGTACAAAATCCCATCTGTATTAAAATGATATGAGGCCAGTCAGCTGATATTTGTTTACGTATGCATATCAATTTCTAACTACAAGTAGATGGTCAATATTTTTTTTATTATTCTAATAGAAATTCATCTCCATTACGTGCAAAATACATATAAATATGTGTTGTGTTAAAAATCGTTTAATATTTTTCTTTTAGCATGTAGTATAAACGAGCTTTAATTATATGTATGAGGTGAAGTATTTCAGTTTTATTCAGCGTTTAGACGACTAAATTCACACCTACGACTTTCAAATATTCCATAGCAATCATATTTCCCAAGATTTATTTATTATATAGTTAAAAATTTACTTAAATTTCTCTCCCGCCACTTACCCATAATACTCTCATATACGTTTACGCCATACGCCCTACCCATCTACTAACATGAATGACAACATTCGATTGATAGATCCCTAAACAGCTGTTTTTTGACTTTGCAAAAACAAAAAACAATTCGCGTGTGTTGTGTGTTCGCTGAATGGTTGTGCTTTAAACAAAATTTTTGGGTTTCTATTTTTTTCCAATTAATTCCCAACAAAAAAAAATCGAGAAAATGGTCTTCTATTTTAAAAGCAATGTTGTGGATCCACCGGCTGTGCTGTACATGGGACGTGATAAATATGAGAGTAAGTTTGCACGATTCTACAGAGCAAAGATCTAATGTTGGTTGTATTTTTATGTTTTGGAATTTAAGAGGTAGCTTCATAGGGGGATCCCAGGAATCTATACGGAATGTTGAAATAATTTTTGGCAATGGAGTACTTAAATTTACATTTTTCTTAAATTTACATTTTTCTTTCAGCTGTGATAATTACATTCATTCATGCCGGTAACCTGACGTTACAAAGCGTTCATCAAGAGAAAATTAGCATAGGGTATTTGGCGTACCATTTACATAAACTCGGATTTTATAAAGAAATTTCTTAAGACCAATAAGGGTGGATTTTGTAGAGAAATTTCTTAAGACCAATAGGCGTGGATGTTATAAAGAAATTTCTTAAGACCAATACGCTCCGTTCTTCGCGACTACGAGGTACTTCCTTCAATTCGATTCAGTTATATTGGGGACTATAAAAAACGCAAGCTCAAACATGCTTTTATCTTCAGGACGTATGATCAATATTAATTATGAAAATTACTAATACGAAGCAGTAGTAACATTAAAAACGAAGCATGGGAAACTTTTTGTCTATAGATAAAGAATTATATGCTCTGCTCCAGAATTTGAAAGAATCTGGTACTAATCGAAATTGCTTTTGATTTTCCCGTTATAAATTTGAAAAGTTTTAGTTGTTGTTGTAGCAGCCCTATTTCTTTTACACAATGGGCTGCAAACGGAAAAGTTTTTTAGTCATTTCCGCTGCTTTGTCCGATCATATCGAAGACGATGTTCTGTGAACCGCTTTGACGTTAAAATGAAGGATGCACAATTAAAATAATGACGTGGTTTGGTTTTGATTTTTCTCATTCGATTTGAAATATAATTGATTTCCCCTTTCTACCTCCGTTTACAGATGAAGACCTAATAAAATGGGGCTTTCCGGAAGATGTATGGTTTCATGTACACAATTATTCATCGGCACACGTTTATCTTAGATTAGAAAAGGTAAGCGAATGATAAATCGTGAGTTTCTATTTATTTCTATAACTCATTGCAACCATTTTTTACCCCAGGGACAAACAATTGATACCATACCCGCCGACGTTCTAACCGATGCCGCGCAATTGGTTAAGGCCAACAGTATTCAAGGCAACAAAATAAATAACATTGATGTTGTCTATACCATGTGGGAGAATTTGAAAAAGACACCCGATATGGAACCCGGTCAAGTGGCCTATCACAATGAAAAAGCGGTGAAAATGATTCGAGTTGAAAAGCGGAAAAATGAAATTATAAATCGTTTGAATCGCACCAAGACTGAAGATTATCCTGACTTGAGGGCAGAACGTGAAAAACGTGATGCTCAGGATAGAGCCGAACAAAAAGCCAAATTGAGAGCACAAAAAGAACTGGAAAAGGAAATGGAAAAGAAACGCAAAGAGGAAGAGGAATTGCGTAGTTATACAACGTTGTTGAAAACGGAAAATATGAAAACGAATCAGGATGGTAATGATTCGGATGATTTTTGGTAGACAAATAAAAAAAAACGATTATTATTTTTTATAAATATTTGAATAAAAAAAAGACTTAAAAAACAAAATAATTGTGTGTAGTACTTTTTTAATGGAATTTAAATCAACTTTACATTTTTTTAAAAATAAAAAATATTAAAAATAGGAAATATTACAAAAAAAATAATAATTTAAAAATATTTTTTAAATTAGGTTAGGTTTTAATTGAGACCAACATTTGGCAATTTTATGCCAAATATCTCAAAAAGAAAATTTAAAAATTGCATTTTCAGGTTTCTCACACCCGGTAAACCCAATATTCAAAATTATTGCAAAATCGACCAGAAATTTTGACTCAAAACTTTAAAAAAACTTTTAAAGGGATCTATACTCAAAATTTGGTCTATTTCAGCAAATTTTTCTTAAACAGTTTCTTACACTCGGTAATACCGAATTATAGTAAATTTGGCCGAAAACTGCGAAAAAAATCTTCAAAAACCAAAACCTTTAACCTGTCATAAAATAAGGTTTTCACCAAATATTTTCCGTTACAAAGTTTCTCACCTCTTCTGAATCCTGTATTTTAAATTGTAGCAAAATCTGTTGGAAAATGCGACTAAAAACTACAAAAAAAAAGAAAAATTTTAAAATAACCTCTCAAAGGGACCTTTGTCTAAAATCCGACCTATATGAAGGATTTTTTGTTTCAAAGTTCGTTATGCTCGGTAACACCAATATACCAAATTACAGCGAAATCGATAGAAAACTTTGATCAAAAACTCTAAAAAGGAAATTTTGAAAATATCCGTTCAAAGGGACCTATAACCAAAATTCGATCTATGTCAACACATTTTTGTTTCAATGTTTCTGGCATTGAGATATACCAATATAACAAATTAGAACAAAATCGACTGAAAACTGTACCCAAAAACTCTAAAATGAAAATTTTTTAAATGACCTTTCAAGGCACCTATACCTAAAATTCGATCTATCTCAATAAATTTTTGTTTCAAGGTTTCTGCCGCTATGAAACACCAATATACCAAGCTATAGAAAAATCTATCGGAAACTTTGACCAAAAACTACAAAAAGGAAATTTCCAAAAGTACCCTTTAAGGGGGCCTATACGCCAAAATCGACTAATACCAACAAATTTGTTTTCAAAGGTTTCTTAAATCGAATAACACCCTTCTAACTAATTATGGAAAAGTCTGTTAAAAATTTAGCCAAAAATTACAAAAAAGAAATTAAAAAAAATCATCAAAGGATTCGTTTAATTTTTTTGGTAGTAAATATAAAAATTAGAATAAAAACCGCATGAAAAAGATAAAGTAATTGGTAGTCATCCATTTTTTGATTACTTGATATTTACTTTATTTTTCATTTTTTTGTTTTACTGACACAAATGCTTTTCTTTTTTTTGTTTATTTGTTTTAAGAGTTTTTTTTCATGTTGGTGATTTTTGTTTGTTGTTGTTTTTGTTAGTGTACAGGATTGTTTTAAGGTGTATTATTCATGTTTTGTTGTTGTTTCATAACCACACATTTAATTGGCATTTAAGATTTGTTTGTTTATATATAAATTTGTTTTTTTTTTCTTTTTTTGTTTCAAAGAGAAGCTGCATGTGTACCATATCATCACTATATATGATCATCATAATCATAATAATGTCCAATTGTGTTCATTACTGTTTCCACTATGATATAATCTTTTTTGTTGTTGTTGTTTTTTCGTTTACGCCTTAAAAACTATTGTTAATTCATTTCACTTGGTTTGTTGTTGTGGATTTTTTCTTCTTCTGTTTCTTTTTTGTTTTTCTTATTTAAATGTAAACCTGTTTATGTTTTCTTTTTGTGAGTGAGTCTGATTGTGTGGGTGGGTGGGGATGTGTGTAATTGGTGATGTGGGTGGTGGTTTTCTTTTTTTGTTTGTTTGTGTGTGTGTTGTTTTAAATTAATACTACTAAAAGTTGATGCTAATTCGCACCATTTGCATTCTTCTGCATTGAATTTCCTCCTAATATATACATGGATTTATTGCCATCACGTTCACTGCCATAAATTTTACCGGCCTTTTTCGCCATTGAACCCAACAGCTCCTGTGACACTTTGTGCGCTGAACGTAAAGAGTAGGCCCATTCTTTTAAACCGATTTCATCCTGGAAACAAATAACACAGATTATAATTATGTTATTTATCTAATAAACAAAAAAAAAAATGTGAACTCACGGGATTTGTTAGTAAAATTCGTCCATCTCGGGAACCATCATTGACTCGTATTTGAATACACTGTTCACCTTTGTAAGGTACAAAATCTGAAGAGATATCTTCTATTTGATCCATGAATATCAATTCTGGTTTATTATTACCACTTTCTGAATGTAATTCTAGGCTGTAAAGAAGATGAGATGAGAGAAAAGAGAAAAACGAAAGTGAGGTTATGAAAACAAATTTAAAATAAATTGAAAAAAACTCTAAAAAAAATAAAATTTTTCTTTTTCTTTAAAGAAAAAATTCCGAAAGTGAATTGAAAATAGGAGAAGGAAGGAACATTTAATAAGTACCACTGAAAAGCATCCTGACCTAAAATTCGCCCCTAATTAACAATTGTTTGTTTCATGGTCTCTCCAAAGGGGCCTGAACCAAAAATCCGACCAATCACTAAAATTTTTTGTTTCAAGGTTTTGTACACTCGGTAAACCCAATATATAAATTATAAAAAATCTGCTGGAAAATGTGCCTAAAAATTACAAAAAGGAAGATTAATAAATGAACCCTTCAAATGGACCTTGTCCCAAAATTCATCCTATATTTATAATTTTTTGTTTCAAGGTCCCTTACACTCGGTGAAACTTATACACAAAATTGTAGAAAAATCCGCTTGAAAATGTGTCCAAAAATAACAAAAAGGAAAATTAAAAATGGACCCTTTAAAGGGACCTACACCTAAAATCCGACAAATTAGAAAAAAAAATTGTTTCCAGGTTTTGTACACTCGATAAACCCAATATATCAAATTTTAACAAAATCTCCTGGAAAATGTGTCCAAAAATCACAAAAAGAAAAATTAAAAATGGGCCCTTCAAAGGGTCCTTGTCCTAATATTCGTCAAATATAAAAAATTGTTTGTTTCAAGGTCTCTTACACTCGGTGGCATCTGTATACAAAATTATAGCAGAATCTGTTGGAAAATGTGTCCAAAAATTGCAAAAAGGAAAATAAAAATGAGACCTTCAAAGGGGGACCTACATCTAAAATCCGATACATCACTAAAATTTTTTGTTACAAGGTTCTGTACACTCGGTAGCCCTAATATATCACATTATAGAAAAATCTGTTGGGAAATGTGCCCAAGAACTACAAAAAGGAAAATTAAAAATGAGCCCTTCAAAGGGACCTATACCTAAAATCCAACCTATGGCAATAATTTTTTGTTTCAAGGTTTCATATACTCCGTAATAACAATATACAAAATTAGAGCAAAATCTGTCGGAATATGTGGTCAAAAATTAAAAAAAGGAAAATTTTAGAATGAGGGACCTATACCTAAAATCCGACCTATTTAAACAATTTTTTGTTTCTAGGTATCTTACACTCAGCAACCCCAATATACCAATTTATAGCAAAATCTGCTGGAAAATGTGACCAAAAATTGCAAAAAGGAAAATATAAAATGGACCCTCCAAAGTTACTTATACTTAAAATCCGACCTATATCAACGAATTTTTGTTTGAAGGTCTCATACACTTCGTATTTCCAATATACCAAATTATAGCAAAATCTGACAAAAAATGAGCCCCAAAATTACAAAAAGGAAAATTTAAAATGAACCCTCCAAAGGGACCTCCACCTAAAATCCGATCTATAGTAACTATATTTGGTTACAAGGTTTCTTACACTCGGCGACTCCAATTTTCAAAATTATAGCAAAACCTGATGGAAAATGTCTCCAAAATCTACCAAAAGGAAATTGCAAGGCGAAGCTTGCAAAGGGACCTAAACCTAAAATTTGACTTATAACAAAAATTTTGTTGTTTCAAGGTTTCATAGCCTCAGTAACTCCAATATACCAAATTATAGCAAAATCTGCTAGAAAATACGATCAAAAATTACAAAAAGGACATTTTTCAATTAATCTCTCTAAGGGACTTATACCTAAAAATCAACCTACAACAACAATGTTTTGTTTCAAGGTTTCTTACACTCTCTAACACCTACATACCAAAATATAGCAAAATCTTTTTGAAATTGGGATTAAATCCCAATTTTTGGTTCTTTTTTGCCTGATTTTTTTTTTCAAGTACTTACCGATTAGGATATAATTTGGCATATTTGGTTTGCCACAATGAGGCAAAGGATCCGCCATATTTCTTAATATAACCATGTAAAATACAATCGGATTCCTTTTCATCGGCATCGAAATGTTGCTTTTGTTTGGCTTTTTTCTTCTGTTCGATTTTATCCGTTTCTTGATTAATGGTTTCGTAAACTGTTTCTATCACTTCTTGTTGCCATCTTAAAAGAGAGAGAGAGAAAACAAACGTTACGCATTATTCAAAAAAAGTTGTGTGTTCATTTCCTTACCTTTCTGATATTGTCAGATTGAAATTTTTATACAGTTCCTGATCGGATTCTGTCAATTTAATGCCCTTGGTATCTTCTTCATCAAATGAACCAATATCAAAGGCATCAGCCGCATTGACTTCGCCTCTCGGTGGTATTAATGGTGGTGTGTATTTGTGCATATAGACCTGATGCCAATCGATGCCCGAAAAGAAGGGATGTGATTTCACTTCTTCGGCTCTAAAAACAATAAAAAAATTCAATTAATTTACAACTGTTTTAAGTTGGAAAAATGTGGAGTAATTAAAACGACACTATACCCATTACCCATGCAACCGAGACGTTTGTCAACATCTCTTTGTAGAAGTAAATCTAATAAATCTTTCAGTTCGGGACTAAACGTATCTGGAAGTTCTACGTTCTGCACCGGCACAATTTCAAGTAATAGAGAAGTTGTTGTTGGTGGTGGTGGTGGTATTGTTGGTTAGTGTGGATGTGTTGTGTGTGTTTGGTATATATGAACAAACAGATGAATGGTTTGGTTTTAATACAAAAAATAACAAAATGAGAAAAATATATTTTCAACGGCAGAACTCACCATGGTTAGGGTCATCTTATCAATTTCATGTTTATCTTTGGTTTTGTGCTGTCGAAATGGTGAATGGCCCTTGAGTAGTTTGTAGAGCATGCAACCAAAACTAAACCAATCGGCACATGAATCATAGGCAGTACCCTTTGACAGGACCTCGGGTGCCATATACCCGTGTGTACCCACTGAGGCATGGGGTTTTTTGCGTGAAAAATCACAGGCTAAACCCAAATCGGAAATGCGTATGTGGCCATTTTCGTCGAGGAGTATGTTGGCTGGTTTTAAGTCTCGATAAACAATGAAACGTTTGTGCATGTGTTCCAAACCCAAAATGACCTGCAATAAAAAAAATTTTATTAAATAGTATTTTTTTTAAATTAGAAAGAAAACTGTACTCACCTCAGCAGCATAGAATTTCATTTCGTCCTCATTGAAAACACCATGCTGTGACAAATGATAGTGTAAATCACCACCATTCATTAAATCCAATATGAAACACAATTTGTCTGGTGTATGAAATGCATATGTCATGCAAACAATAAAAGGGCAGTCATTCTGTTTGTAAACAAACCAACAACAATAATAATATTAAAATTGGTATTCAAATGTTTTAATAATTCCTTTAAGAAAAAAAAACCTACCCCAGTGCTGACCACCTGCAGCATGGAACGTTCATTTAATGCCAGCATTTCACCCTGTTTCATTTTGATGCGTTTCTTGTCCAAACATTTCATGGCATACATTTTGCCAGTATCGGCTTTCCGGCAGCCGTATACTTCACCAAAACCACCACGACCAATAATGCGATGTACACTAAAATCGTTCATTGTCAACTGGAAACCAAAAACCAACAAAAA
The DNA here is from genome assembly GCF_032173495.1 of Musca vetustissima. Lineage (NCBI taxonomy): Eukaryota > Metazoa > Arthropoda > Insecta > Diptera > Muscidae > Musca > Musca vetustissima. The sequence goes on from NW_026880143.1 coordinate 114,970, forward strand.
AATATTATTTATTTTAATTAAAAAATAAATAAATTCAAAATTTACCTGTATATTGAGTTCCAAATTTTTCCATTGGCAAAATCTGGTAAACTTATCACTGCAATGGAAAAAATTAATGAAATAAAATTCAATATTTTTATGAAAAGTGAAATGTTTACCTTTCTAAAAACTTTTTAAAAGGTTTGCCCTTTAAATAACTGAAAATTTCTTCAATATATGGCTGTGTGTGTAGGGGAAAGATCAAAAAACCAATTATTAAAAACTAAAAAAATATAATTATAAGCACTTACCTCAAATAAATTTGTGGGTACCTCATTTTTTAATAAATACTTTTGTACGCTTATAACTGCATCTTTGGAATAATCCTGAAAAGGAAATAATTTGACAAAAAATTACAACATGGAAGAAATTAAAAATGACTTCAAAGGGACCTATACGTATAATTCGTTGGTAAATACACAAAAATACAAAATTAAAAAGGAGTTGAAAAAGGAAACCAAAATTAAAAAAAGGAAAATTTAAAACTAGCCCCACAAATGAGTCTTTCTAAAATGCGGCCTATATCAACAAATTTTTGTCCCAAGGTTTATTACACTAAGTAACACCCACATACCAAATTATAGTAAACTACGTTAAAAAATATGACCAAAAATTAGAAAAAGGAAAATTTTGGAAGTGCCCTTCAAAGGGACCTATACCAAAAATTCGATTTATATCAAAAAAAAAAAAATTGTCACAAGGTTTTTTGCACTGAGTAAAACCAATATATCAAATTTATTAAGCTATGTTGAAAAAACATGACCAAAAATTAGAAAATGGAAAATTTTGAAAATACCCATCAAAGGCACTTATACATAAAATTCGACTTATATCAACAAATTTTTGTCACAAGGTATCTTGCACTTAATAACACCAATATACCAAATTATAGCAAACTACGTTGAAAAATATGACCAAAAATTAGAAAAAGGAAAATTTTGAAAGTACCCTTCAAAGGGACCTATACCCAAAACTCGATTTATATCAAAATTTTTTTGTCACAAGGTTTCTTGCCCTAAATAACAACAATATTGAAATGGACCTTTAAAGGGAACACAAATTATAATCCAATGATTATAGGTATCAAACTGATAAAACCCATATACCAAACTAGAACAAAAAAAAATATGACCGTTGAAAAATATGACCAAAAATTAAAAAAGAAAAATTTTAAAAGCACCCTTTAAGAGGACCTGTGCCTAAAACTTGGCCTATATCTACAAATTTTTGTCATAGGCTTTCTCACACCCTGTAATCTCAATATACTAAATTTTTACAAAAATTGCTAGAAATTTTGGTCAAAAATTAGAAAAAGGAAAATTAAAAAATAAACCTTCAAAGGGACACATGCCTAAAATTCGACCTATATCCTTACATTTTTGTCGCAAGGTTTTGTCGATTCAGTAACACCTATTTATTAAATTAGAGCAAATTCTGGTGGAAATTGTAACCGAAAATTACAAAAAGGAAAAATATAATAGAATGTTTCAAAGTGACCTATATTAAAAATCCGACCTATATCCTTAAATTTCTATTTCCAATTTTATGACACAAAATAACGCTATTCTACCAAATTATAACAAAATTTGCTGGAAATAGTGGCTAAAAATCTGAAAAAGGAAAATTAAAAAATAGACCTTCAAAGGGACCTATGCCTAAAATTCGATCTATATCCTCAAATTTTTGTCGCAAGGTTTTGTAGATTCAGTAACACTTATTTACCAAATTTGAACAAATTCCGTTGGAAATTACGACAAAAAAATACAAAAAACAAAATAAAAATAGAACCCTTCAAAGGGACCTGTACCAAAAATCCGACCTATATCGCTAAATATGTATTTACAGGATTCTTACACAAAATAACGCTTATACACCAAATTATAACAAAAAGAAAAATTAAAAAATTGATCTTCAAAAAGAGCAATGCCTAAAATTAGAACCAAATCAAAAAAAATCTTCCTTAAATGGGCTTTTTTGTTTGATAAATACGAAATATTACAAAAGGATAAATTCCTTTTTAATTTTTTTGTTTAAATATTGAAAATTAGTTTGTTTAATCCCTTGAGAATGGATTACAATTCAAAATTAAGATTTTAAATTATCGACACTTACATATGTGTGCGATAACATTTCCTCCATAATAAAATTGTCATAAATTTCACGTGCCATTTTTTTGCGCTCTTCATAGCATTCGGTTTTCTCAAATTGTTTGATCTGGAAAAATTAGTAAATTTTTAACAATTATTAGTTGTTAGTAAAACAAACAAAAAATAATTAAAAAATAAAATTTGTTCATCTAACCTGTTCATAAAATTTGAATTGCTGTATGGGTTCCTCAGAATCGTTTTCGCAAAAATCTTTAAATAGATTGTAACCTAAACAACGAAAACAGCAACAATACAAAAAGAGCAAAAAATATTAATCACAAGAGATATTTTAAAAAAAAGAGTTTTTATTTATTTATTAACTTACCTATAACCTGATTAAATATCTTATGGAATTCCAATTCGTTTTCCTTTTCCAAATATTTATACATAACTGAGCGAACACTAGACATACAGACAGACAAACAAAATATAAAATTTCATTCAAAACATGACCATCCTCCTCCGCCATCATTCCCATGATGTGCTGATTGCCCTAAACATAAAAATTTTTTCACATACCTTGGATCGGGTAATATCAGTTTCTTGCTGGCCCTTGCTGCTGGAGTACATTTACTTTTCTCCATGGCCATCAGGTAACTGACATCCGCCAATACAGCCTCTAGATCAGCCATCTCGAAGTCGTTTTATTATTATTTTTATTGTTATTATTATTATTATTGTGCTCTACAGCAATTTAGGTGTTTGGGTGGTGGGGTGGTTGTAGTTGATGGTGGTGTTGTGCTGATTTCTGCTGCTGTTGTGCCTCCTTTTTTATGGGAAAATTCATTGACCGTAATTTTCTTTAAATACAAAAAATAAACATATTTTACTCATTTTCTCTTTTTACTAATAGATTTCGTAATAGCATATTTAAAAATTGTATTTTTTAATACACTTTCTTAAAAAATATATTAATTTTTTTATTTTAAACTTGAATGTCCAACCAACCATCCATCCTTCCATCCAACTTCATTCTCTTCTTCTACTGTGTAACATTGATTACACACATTCGCACACACACTTGCACACACATATATATCCAATTTTCCTTTTTTCTTGTTCTTCTTCTTTCGGTTCTTCACACACACACGCATACATTCGCGCAACATTCATTCAATCAACACCTCACAAATGCACCAATTCCAAAAAAAAAAAAATTCAGGTATCCATCCATCCACCAAAATTCCAAAAAAACTCTGTTCGCGACGAAGACGACGACGATGTCGTTTGCGAAAACTTACAATTTTTCTCGTTTCTTGTTCGCCAAAAAATAAAATAAAAACTTCTTCCGCACGTTTGTAGACTAGTTATTTGCTGTTGTTTTCTATTTTTTGTATATATCTCAGGGTGTTTCTTCTTTTTTATATTTCGTATTCATAATTAGAACATTTCACATCGTTTTTTTATATATTAATTTATTTTTCCTTCTTTCTTTTTTTGATATCTCTATACTAACATCAATGAATAATAATACACTCCAGTGTCAGTGCTTTAGGGCGTTGTAGTTCGACAATCGATAACATCGATTAATCGTCTTTGACACATAACAGTCAGAAAGGTGATATGTGTGAACCTCATTTGTGTGTGTGTGAGTACTGGGTGGGGGTGGTTATATGCAACATTGTAATTTTGGTTGGAAATCCGTTAGATTTGAAAATTGAAATGGGTAAATATTAGAATTTGAAACAAGGAAAAATGCATAATAATTATTATTGTATTCGGCCTTTTGCAACGTTCTTCCACCTTGAAATACCATGTTCGGAAATTTTGTTTTCCACTTGATCTTTCCATCTGATTCCTGGCCTTCTCCTTTCTGCGTGAAACAACAGCTGACTCCAATTTATATGGCTTTTGAGCTGGGACAACTTCATTCATTTTCACAACATGGCCTTCTGTCACCACTAGCAAAGGTTTTGGAGCCCCTCCTGCTGCCATCCATGACGGATGGCAAAGCTGTAAGGTGCACCTAACCACATACAAAGCTGTAAGCAGGTCTGTCCTGCCCCAGTTTGGACTTCGTCCACCAGAGATTCGCAATGGAGAATGCTTCAAACCACACAGAATAATTCCCTACCTAACGGATGTGTTCAGAGGACGAGTGTGGATCATCTGCATCAGGAGGTAAGGATACTGTCAGTGCAGCAACATAATGTGTTGTTCACCAGAAAGTTCCTGCTGGCATGCCATCTGCCCAAGCATCCCAACCACCATATAGGGGTTCAGGATCCATCCCGTCGACACATTCGGAAGAACATCAAGCGATACTGCAACGACATCCAGGAAGTCATTCCATTTTACATCGATCACTAGTCACTAGCTGCATCGCTGAGAACTGTTCACATTCAGGAAGTGAGAAAACAAAAAATGCGGGAATAAAGCTAATAATACACCACTACAGACTTTCCACGAGAACCATGGTAGCTATGGGAACAGTAGCAGCTTATTTTTCAAACTCGCCTGTAAACTCTGCTCATACTAGAAATCGATAAATAAAATATGAGCTTTTATTTTATCGATAATCTGTCACCACTTGATATTTCACAGAAATCGCGTTTAGTTTTGAAACTTCATGTTAAATTTGTGAAAACATATTTTGTGTTTTTTATTAATAAAATTGGTGTTTTTTAATTAATTAAAATTAAATTGGCGATTTCACAATACCCTCGGGCCCAGCTGGATTGATTCGAATGTAAGTAAATTGAAATAAATACTAAAAAACATATCATTTGATTGTAAAGTTATCTGCCAGTTAAGAGAGCATGAAGCGAATCATGCCCAATCATGTTTTTTTTGTAATATGTTCCATCCACGACAGGGCTGCTAAAGCAACAGGGCTGCTACAAATATCAAATGCGTCAGTGCCATGAAGAGATCTCTGACAAAAAATACCGGAGAGATGTTAACCTTGTGCAAACGGTTTATCGGACGGGACAGAGAATTTCTTCTAATTAAGAGGAATCTCAAATTCATTCGGATGTTCTCTCGGGGGACTCGTGTAAATTCAATCACAGTTCTCCCTCCAAAGGAGGAGAAAATTGAGAGTAGTCTGAACACAAAGAAGACGATAATGACTGTGACTTCTTATTACTTAATACCCTCCAAGAGATATCTGAGTGTTGAAAAGGATCTGACACCATTCTCCACTGCAAAGATGGGCCTAGGTAGTGTCGAAGTCGGCCCAAAGAACATGCCGTATAAACGATCTATTTTTCTTCAATATAGGAGACTTATTGTCTCTCAATAAGAAACGATCTATTTTTCTTTAATATAGGAGACTTATTGTCTCTCAATTTAGGCGGTCCATTGTCACAAAGAGGACAATGATGTACATAATAAATTGAGAGGAAGTGAGCGTAACTGAGAATTCATCACTAAAAATGATTGACGAAAAGAGAAAAAAGAGAACATGTGTTAACCACGTTTCTTAAAGTAGGCTTTTCGGCAGTTTTGGACATCTATGCTCAATGCCCTCCAAGGGATCTCTGAGTGTTGAAAAGGACCTGACACCATCCTTCACTGCGAAGGAGGCCCAAGACAATCTATGCTCAATACCCTCCAAGGGATCTCTGAGTGTTGAAAAGGACTTGACACAATCCTTCTCTGCTAAGAAGGACCAAGGTAGTGTCGATGTCGGCCCGAACGACAGCCCATAGAAACGATCTATTTTTCTTCAATATAGGAGACTTATTGTCCCTCAATTTAGACGGCCTATTGTCACATAGAGGACGATGATGACTGGGACTTTGGACCAATCAGTACACTCCAAGGGATCTGTGAGTGTTGAAAAGGCTGCACTGCGAAGGGAGAGCCAAGGTAGTGTCGATGTCGGAGAAACTCATTGTCCATCAATTTGGACGCCCTATTGTCTCTCAATAAAAACGATAAATTTTTACTTTATAAAAATGGCCTATTGGCCGAACAAAAAAGGTGACATTGTAGTCCTCTTTAAAGGCGACTTTTTAGGACTATATTAAGGTGACCTATTGTAAGGCGAACAGTTTTTAAAAAATGAAAATAGATGACAAAAAGAAAAAAGTATATTTTTTAAAAAAATATGTATAAAATCAGATAAAAAGTCCGAAGCGAATAATCTTAGGATATTTATATAAGGAACAAAGCAGATATGTTGAGCTATGTCTACTATGTTTTCCAAGGATATTTTGCCAACCATAGGCTACAAAGAATAGTAAATTACTATCGCTTTTGAAGGAATATTTCGGTAAAATATAAAAAAAATGAAAAGATGGATTTCTTTATATTAGGAAAACATAGAATTCATAATATCAAATAATAGCCAATTAGGTTGCAAAACGTGTCCAGAACCCGTGAAAATATCAAAATTTTTTAATTAATTTAATTAATTTTAATAATTAATAAATTTTTAAGAGAAATTTATTCATTTAGAACTCAACATATAAAATAACAGATAATGTGTCCAAATATCCTGAAAATACCGAAAATGTGGGTAGTTATATGGTTTTTCCTGCTAAGATTCGGACCCCTTTTAGGAATATTTCACTGAAATTTTGATAAAATTTATTCATTAATTTGTTTTAATTTACAAAAATAAAAAAAGGTTTTAGAAATATATGTATATGATAATGATGACAGATTATAGAAAAATATGACATATAAAGGACATACATTTTATAGATGACACCCAGTTAAAATATATGATCGTCATCGAAAAAAGAGGACGTATAGTCGTCACCCCTTACCTACCGTCTCTTAATCAGCCTTATTCTGGATATTTGCTAGGGAGATATCTCGCATGTAAAAAATTTTCGCTTTCACATTCTCGCCTTATTCTGAATGAATAGGGAGATGCCAAGGTAGATATACAAGGTAGCCGCATCGGCGAATTTCTACAACAAACATCGGTTGTTGTATTTTGATATGTCAAAAATATTTTGCCAAAACAAACAGATTGACATGATTTTTTTACACAAATTCTTGTAGAAAATGTTAAAAAGTATTAAAAAGCTCTTCGAAATTCGGAGATTTTCATTTATAATTTTGTTTTTTAATTTTTTGGTTCAACATTAGACAACATTTTTAAAAATTTGTCCAACAGCTGGGCCGATGGGGCTACCTTATTAAATATACCTTGGGAGATGCAAAAATGCGAGATGCAGATTCGAGTTTTCGAAAATGGTGGTTGAAAAAAAGATTCGTGTTGCCATATCGTAAATTAAGTTGCAATGTGTGTGGCCATATTCTAATTTAAGTTGCAATGTGTGTTGCCCCATTGTAATTTAATTGTGTAACATTTTTCAATATATTTTTTATTGATTTTTGTTATTAAAAATTGTTACTTTTTATTGTTATTTAAACTATATAGAAATACAAATGTGAAATATCAAGAATCCGCTGTATAAATGCTTTGTAATTAAAAGAAAATAAATTAAAGTTTGAAAATATGGCAACCTACAATATGGCATGTGAAACAGCTGTTCATTGTTTGATGCAGTTTGGTGCAACAACTACAATAGATTACAAATAAAAGAACATTTTTTTATGATGGCAAAAACACAACGAATAATAGGAAGAAATCTGCGATTTCATTATTTATTTAACAGTTTATTATTTCACTACATAATTGTGTGCCTTTTTATTTAATTTATTATCTCCCCAAATTCTTAAAGTGGACTGTTATGTTATGATTTGCTTAAAAAAAATTAGTTCTTTCATAATTTTTATTTAAGTTTTTCACTGTTAAGCGGCTCATCAGGCAAATTTGGGTTTTCCATAATTTTTAAAAATTTTTTTTTTCTTGAGAGACAGAACCTCACCCAAAGTGTCTGTATTTCGCCTCCAAAATGCATCAAACTCCACTTAAATATTCCTTATTACCTCCATACATTCCTTGGTAATACTTGGTTCAGCATGCATCGTTATCAATAGGATTTCCAATGGCATTTTACTGGTTGTTTTCCAGTTTAAAATTAGCTTACTATCATTTATAATATTCTAAATCGTCATAGAATAAGTATTGTGAAAATATTTTTCAAAACATAGTTATTACTTATGTTTTTGTAGTCAACTTCCTTTAAATTTATTAGCGAAAAATTTCGCACAAAATTTCATCTCATTCTCCTACTCCCTGTAATTCAGAATACCTAATTTTTCCCCAATGCGGATTTTTTCGCTTTCGAACTTCATTCAGAATAAGGCGAAAGCGAGAATGCGAAAAAAATTCACAGGAAAATGTTGTTCAGAATAAGCCGAAGGGGAAGAGCGAGTAAATTCACATGGAATTGACATCCAGAATAAGGCTGAATAATGACAATTGGCCATTGTCTCTTAATAATAACGATTGGGCGTCTGTATAGATGAATTATTGTCCTCTATACAGTTGTACGGTAGATTGTAAAGACCTCTCTCTCATTGACGGGAAATAAAATCGACCTATTGATCATGTAAATTATTCTTTACTATTTTTTAAATATATCCCTTCCTCAATTGCATTAAAATAAAACTCCCATATTTTTTATTTTTGTAATAAATACTTTTCGTTATTATTTTTTGTTGTTGTTGTTTCATTCTAAATTCCAATTAAGAATATGTCTACATTTTATTTGTTTTCGTCTCTCGTTTCGTTAATTTTATTGTTATGTTCGGAATCTTTTAAAAACACTTTTTGTTTTTTGTTTTGTAACGCAATTTTATCAAAATTATAAACAAAAACAAAAAAAGACTATATAATTTTATGATTTTTCTATTTTGATTTCGAATATTTATTTTTTGGGGGTTGTGTTGGGGCGGGGACGATAGATGATATTTTAGTTTGTATGTATGTGGTTTTGTGGCGTAGTAGTAGTTTTGTTGATAGTTAAGATTTGTTTTAGTTGTTGTCTATGTTTTTATTGTTTGTTTATATTTATTTTATGTGTATTTTTATTTTCCTTTTGTATGTGGATGCATTTTTTTGAAGGTATAAAAAAAGTTTTTTAGGTTATGCAAAAAATAAAAAAAATTTTATATAAAAAAATAAAAATAAACATATATAAAAAATAAGTATAACCAACTCAATATATTACAAAAACGTATTTTTTATATATATATAGATACTGTATATTAATTTTTTATGTATAAATATATTTTTTGTTTTGCTTTTTTATCGTTTGTTATAGCATAATTTGCAAAAAAATATTCGTTATATATAATATTAATAATAATAATTAAATAACCGTAATATATAATATTATTAATGTATAAGTATTCGATTTGTTTTTATATGCATGTATATAAATATGTATGTAGTTCAGTGTTTATTTTTTTGGATAGCAAACTCTTATTCGATCCGTCTTCTTCTTCTTTTGTTGTAATGTAATCTCCTCAAATTTTCTGTCTGGTGTTGTCCAAGAGAGTTAGGAGAGCCAGCGAGCGAGATGAGATCAATGTTTTGCAATGTCTCCAAATGATTATGAAATGTGAAAAATGTTGTGTGGGTGGCCAGATGACAGACATACCGACAGGACAGTAGGAAGAAATTGCATGATCTGTTTTTGTCTCAACACACATGTCTCACATTTTCTCTTTTTCACACGGAAAAATCTCACGCAAGCAAGCACACCATTCTCACAGGCCCATACACACACACACGCATACTATTGCACAAAATCTCTTAGTCGGTTTCTTCCACCACATGGTTCGTTCTTCGTCTGTTTTGTTCTTGTTTTTTAGGTATGCTGCTCCGAAAATATGGACAATATTGATCGTAATGAATGTCACTGTTGATTTCCCTCGTTCATAAGTTGAGCACTGAATGATAATTCATCCTAAAATTAGATTACATGTTACAATATTATACAACAAATAGCTATAACACACACACATAGAAATATATTTTTTTTAAATATAGAAATTATTTACAAAAATTAGAGAGAGAAATGCAAATATGTATATAAAAAATTTATGAATACAGTTTGATTTTTCTTTTTGGGTTTATTGAGATCTTACATCGAACATGTCTTTAAATGAAGATGATTCATTGCCAAATGGACTGGGTGAACGAGATTCTGAATAATTTAGTTCCGATTGCTGGTCATGCATTGTGCTTTTCTGCATTACTCCTATAAGAGCAATAATAATATGAATTAATAAAAAACAAAGAAAAAAGGCATTTAGAGGACAAAAAACAAAAGCAAGAAATTTAAAAAAATCCCTTTTGACTGTCCAACTTACCATTATTGTGACCTATTTTTAATTGGCGGAATTGTTTCAAGGATGCCATATCCGGTTGTATCATACTTAACAATTGACTACGAGATTCATTAGGACTCTCAATGGAGGTTGGCAGATCTAATAGGCGTTGATTTTGTATACCATCGCCGGGACCCATGTGCGATATATGATTAAAGTTGGTGGGCGCTGAAATCATTTTTGATCTTCTGTCCGTACTAGAAGAAGATGATGGGGAAAAAGGGAGAGAGAAAAATACATATTAGAAATTTCAAATGTTATTATAAAAGAAAGAAATATATAGGGGAGTTAGATAAATGCAGCAGAAGGAGGAGACAGTTTTTAATAATTTTCCCGCAGATGAAGGTTAATAGGTTCTGCATAAAAAAAAACAATATATTAATTGTTTATACCCTTCTCCACAAAAGGAAACAAGATAGACCCATGGTTCATTTTGAGAATATGTATAGAATCACTTTCTGAGTCGATTTATGCATGTCCGTCCGTCCGCCTGTCCATCTGTTGATGTTAAATTGTAAACAAACAAAGTACAGGTCGTATTTATCATCCGATTTGGATGAAATTAACACAGCTCATTTATTTGTCCCTATATATCTTTCGATATGCACGAAATTTGGTACAGCGCATTAAATTAAGTCTAGAATGATGTGTGCTAAGTTTCGTGAAAATCGGTTCACATTTAAATATAGATCCCATATATATATTATGTTTCAGTCCGATTTGCACGAAATTTTAGCTGAATTGAGTTGGTTCAGATTTAAATATAGATCCCATATATATTTTCGTCCGATTTAATGTAAATGGTGCACCAAAGACCAAAGTCTTTCGATTTGCACGAAATTTTAGCTGAATTGAGTTTTTCTACAAACATTTGCAAAAATGTAATTTTCTACTAATAAATTGAATATTTTTGTTAGAAAAAAAAATTAGCTGAATTGAGAAAATTTTAGCTGAATTATGTTTTCCTTACAAAAGTTTAGCTGAATTGAGTTATTCAACAAAAAATTGCTGAATTGTGTTTTTCTTAATTGTTTTCCTAATAAATCAAGTTTTTTTGTTACAAAAAAATTAGCGGAATTGTGAAAATTGTACCGGAATTAGGTTTTTTTCTTACAAACCTTATCTGAATTGAGTTTTTTCTACAAAAAATTTCGCTGAATTGTGTTTTTCTTAATTCTAATTGAGCATTTTTGTTAGAAAAAAATAGTTGAATGGAGAACATTTTAGCTGAATTAGGTTTTTTCTAACAACACCTTAGCTGAATTGAGTTTTTATACAAAAAAATTGGCTAATTGTGTTTTTTTACAGAAAAAAGTTTGCTGAATAAAGTTATTCTTTATGGAACGCATGCTGAATTGAGTTTTTCATTAGAAAAGAAAGATAGCTGAATCGAGATTTTCTACAGAAAAAAATTAGCTGAATTGAATTTTTCTTCAATAAATTTTCAACTAAATTGCATTTTCTTTAGAAAAAATTTGCTATAAAAATTTTATTTTCTACAGAAAAAAAATTGAATTTTCTACTAAAGAAACAGAAAAAATTAGCTGAATTAATTGCTAAATGTTGTTTTCCTACAGGAAAAAGTTTGCTGAATAAAGTTTTTCTTTATTGAAGTAAGCTGAATTGAGTTTTTCGTTTGAAAAACTTGGTTTATTTTGGGGGTTCTAAAGAAAAACTTAGCTGAATCGAGATTTTCTATCAGAAAAAAAGTTGAGATTTTTTTTAGAAATGTTCAACTAAATTGCATTTCTTTGGAAAAGGTTTGCCTAATTGAATTTTTCTCTATGAAAATTTTACTAAATTGAATTTTCTACAGAAACATTTAGCTGAAGATTTTTTTGTGAATAAAGTTTTTCTTTTTTTATAACGAATTTTATATTTTGAGTCACGATCAGATGTGATCAATATCATATTGTATTATGTTTACCGTTAGAGAATTTTTATAGGAATAAAAAAAAAAATATTTTTACAAATGTGAAACATGTAAATTACAAAGCATATATTGTTATTTTTTTAATATTTCGAAACACAGTAGTAATTTGTTCAACATATCGATCCTCAACCACAAATTTTAAAAGAAAAAAAACTGTACTTACTTTTTAATAGTTTTATTGATTTCTCTCATGGAAAATCGACGCTTGGTATTGACACCACTAATCCGTTTGAGATTCTTTGACTGGAAGAGACCCTCTGCAAAAATTACAAAATATTTAATTTACAACAATAATAACAACACTAACATCAAAATTCCTCTCTTCCAACTCACTTGTGTGTATATTAGCCAAATATACCACATAGGGTGTATCATTTATGTGAGTCAACACAATATTACCCTGTTGACTGAGAGGCGAAGAACGTTTCAAACCCAACGACTGTACCCATTCAGCTGTTTGGGTATTGAATATATCTAAATGGGTTTCGGAAAATACCAATAAATGGCCATCGGAATATGCTGTAAAAAATATGAAAGAAACCATTAATATCTTCCTATAGAAATTTCCATAAATTACACATTTGCATTACTCACTTATATGCGTTGGCAGGGCTGGATACATAATTTCACGATCTCGTGATTTACGTCCCTGTAAATCAACATATATGGCCAGTGTTTGAAACACCAGCAAATATTCACCGTAACCACCACCGGCACATTGAATTTCAATGACACGTATTGCATCCACACCAGAATAATTGAGAAAGGCACACAACTGATTTTCAGGATGTATTAGAGCTACAAAACAAAGAAATAAAATATGAAAAAATATCTATATATGTATAACATGCTTCAAAGGTTTCCCTCTCTCCCTCTCTCATACTTACACATTGCTGTTGCTTCTCCCTGCAGCAAATATGCCGTAAAACCACTTTGATGACCAATCACCAAACGCATATCCGACAATATTTGAACACACTGTACCGTATAGGCCACGGTAAATTCACACATTTTCTGATGACGCAGGCGATTACGATTAATCTCGTAGACTATGATCTGTGTCTGATTTGTGGGTCGCTTTAGGGCCACCACAAAACAATATACCACCGCCGGTATACGTTTTATAATACCCGTACATGCGGCAACACAATTTTTCGAATCGACCACCTTTATCCATTCGACATCGCTACACTCGAGCGCACGTATCGGCAATAGACGTATGTGTCGCTGTTTACCGCACAACAATACCAATATATGTTCCTCTTCGATATACCAGATTTGTAAGATTTTTTTACTATCACCAATACGTGCGATTTCATATTGTTCGAAATTAATACAATAAAGGCCATCATCGGTGCCGAGTAACAATTGATCGGGGTAGACAATTAGGGCGCTGAGAGCATTACGCATCAGCGCCAAAGAACTATCGAGAATTTCATTGACCTTATAGATGGCGGTATTGGGTAAATTGTTACGCTTCAAGATGCGATGCAGTTCACTTAGGGCCACAACCCATTTGGTTTTTTCCGATTCATTATCGGCCAGCATAAGGGTGTTTAGGCATGGACCACCTTCAATGAGAGAGGTTTTTATCTGAAAATAAAAAAAAATAAATGTACACAAATTAATATCTGTTAAATAATAAAAATACAACTTAGGGACTTTGGTGGACGATTTACATTAAATCGGACGAAAATATATATGGGAGCTAGATCTACATCTGAACCGATTTTCACGAAGCTTGACACACATCATCCTAGACTTAGTTTAGTACGCTTTGCCAAATTTCGTGCAAATCGAAACATATATAGAGACTTTGGTACATCATTTACATTAAATCGGACGAAAATATATATAGGAGCTATATTTAAATGTGAACCCATTTTCAAGAAATTTGACACACATTATTGTAGACTCAAGTAAGTACGCTATGCCAAATTTCGTGGAAATCGAAAGATAGGGATAGGGACTTTGGTGGACCATTTACCTTTAATCGGTCGAACATATATATGGGAGCTATATCTAAATCTGAACCGATTTTCAAGAACATTTTCACACATCATTCTAGACTCAATTCAGTACGCTGTGCCAAATTTCGTGCGAATCGAAAGATATATAGGGACTTTGGTACACAATTTACATTAATTCGGACGAAAATATATATGGGAGCTATATCTAAATCTGAACCGATTTTAACCAATTTTGAAAATAAATATTTTTCGTGGTTAGTTTTTTTAAAGCTTACCTTGAAAATACATGGCACATCTTTTTTGGCTGCATGAATGACATCACTTTCCCTCACGCTGGTCACGGCAAACTCCGTGTCTCTCATATCCAATACCTGCGACACATTAACACATGGCAGGGCACTGCGATCCGCCGATATGTCATACAAGAACAGCTTAAAGTCACACACCACCACAAATTGTCGCACCCAACCGCGTTTGACAACACCCTGTTTGGGCACCTTAACATAACCCTCATAGGCTGTGCCAATGCCACGTGTTGGATCGATACCCAGTGGCCGTTTGGTTTGATCATTTGGTACTGGACATATAGTAGGAACCTTTTGACAACAATTTGTGTGGCAGGCAAAACCGCAAATCTCACACACCACCCCTTGGCGGGTGAGACCAACCATTAGGGATGTGCAGTGATTACATTTGGTAGGACTGCTAAAGGTACGAACCAGAAATTGATGGATTTTTTGTTTATGCATGCTTGGGGTTTGTTGCTGCGATTGCTGCTGCTGAAGATGATGGGTGTCTGTTGATTTACAACTCAAATTACTTTTGGAACTGGCATTTCGTATAAGCATTTTGTTACCCTCATCTGGTCCGCCATAGGATAGATTGTGTTCGGGTGACAAGTTCATGGGATAGCTGCCGCCATAGGCCATTTGACCGCCACTTTGACGTTGATCGGAGGCTGAGGCGGCTGCTGTTGATGAGCCGGCCGCTGCCGCTGAATCATCCGAAAAGAATATGTTCGAGGAGGAGTTCATCTAAGACGAGAGAGAGAGACGAATTATTATTTTTATAAAACTCAAAATAAATTAACAAAAAATAATAATAACTTACCACAGTATCACCCATTGATAGGCCACATATATTGGGATCTGATTCCTTGAACATAGCTGCCGCTTCTTTATTGAAATAATTATATGATACCTGTGAATTGGATCTTTCCAGAACTGCATTTGGAGGAGGATTTGCATTTTGATTTGATTGATTTTTTTTTTGGTATGCGGATGGATGGATAGCCGTTGATGTTTTGCAAAGAAATGCACACACGCACACACACACACACGTATTGTTATGTTGTTTTGTGCAAGCAGATGATGAATTTTTTTGGGTGTGATTGGGTGAGGGATTGTTTGGATGAAACGGTTGGATGGGTGGATGAATGAATGGACGAGTTTACCAAACAAACGGGGGTGGGTGGGTGTTTGATATAAAAAAATTCAAATAAATGAAAAAAGAACAAAAATACAAATATATTTAGTTACATAAAAACAACAAGAACATTTGAACAATGGACAAAATATTTGATGTGATTGGGAAAAAATGTTTTCTATTTTTTTGAAAGCAGAAAAATTTCCACAAGTTTTATTTATTTGCTTTTTCTCTTTTTGTTTTTGTTTTAATCCCAATGAAGAAGAGTGTAATGTGTTGTGTAAAAACTGCAATGATTAAAAAATCTTTTATTTTGCATTCCAGGGGATTTTTGGGGTAGAGAATTATTAGCCTAAAATTGCAATGCTGTTTTGTGGGGGGTCATATTTTATTGTACCAATTTATCTAAAATATGGTAGTAAAGACGAACATTTATTTTTTGTCACATACAATTTCAGAATGGATTTGGATTTCCTGTTCAAATGGCCAGAAATTATTTTTTTTAGTTTTTCGATTGCATTCATAAAATATTGAGACGTTTTTTTGTCATAAAAAGTTTAATTATTGGTTCCGATGATAAGATGATAATGAATTACTCTCTTCTCTGCACTCTCTTTTACTTTTAGATTTTTTGAGGTTATGTAGATGTTAAATTGTAAAAAAAGTACAGGTCGCATTTATGATCCGATTTGGATGAAATTTGCCACAGCTCACTTCTTTGGCCCAAGGACGAACCCTATTGAAATTAAAAAAAAAATCGGTTCAGATTTGGATATAGCTCCCATATATATTTAGTCCGATTTAAGGTGAATGGTGCGCCAAAGTCCCTAAATATCTCTCAGATTTAAATATGGCTAACGGCTCCAAAGTCCATGTTCTTTTGAAAAGGCGACGTGTGTTAGGAGACTATGTATGTACCTTAACTGATGAAGGGTATTTCCTTACTTGTTTTTTTTTCATGTTCTTTTGAAAAGGCGACGTGTGTTAGGAGACTATGTATGTACCTTAACTGATGAAGGGTATTTCCTTACTTGTTTTTTTTTTTTAATTTGTGAGGTTAGGTCAATTGTTTTATGCCTATCTGCGACGAATTCAGCAAACATTTTGATTTCTTTTTTTTTTTTTGTTGAGGTTATGTTCAAAAGATTGTCTTTTTGTGAGGTTAGGTTAATCTTTCTATTAATAAAAACGAAAAAAATCTGCGAAGAAATCAGTAAATATTTTGAATTTTTGTCAAGAAACTAGTAAAAATAATTTTTTTAATCTTTCTATCATTAAAATTGGAAAAAAATGCAAAAAATTCAGCAAACATTTATTTCTTGTCAAGGAACTAATAAAACCATTTTTTTTGAGGTTATGTCCAAAAATAATTTTTTTAAGATTAGTTTGAAAAAAAATGTAAAAATTCGGAAGGAAAAATTTTGATTTCATGTCAAGAAACTAGTAAAAATATAATTTTAAGGTTTGATTTTTTTTTTGTGGTTAAATATTTTTAATTTTTTTAATTTATAAGGTTCAATATGTAGACTTTTTAACTTTGTGAGGTTAGGTTGATCCTTCTATCATTAAAATTCGAAAAAATGCGATGAATTCAGCAAAAATTTTGATTTCAAGAAACTAATAAAAATATTTTTTTTTATTGAGGTTATGTCCAAAATAAATATTTTCTTCTTTTGATGATTATGTCCAAAATTATTTATATATTATTATTATTATTTTTTTAGGCTATGTCCAAAATCATTTTCTGGTAAAACTGGTAAAAAAATACTGTTTTAGTTTGCTATTTTTGAGGTTATGTTTAAAATGTTTATTTTTGTGAGGTTAAGTTAATCCTTTTAACATTGACAATGAAAACAAACAAAATTCTGCAAAGAACTCAGCAAACATTTTGACATAATGTCAAAAAGCCAATTCAAGTGATTCAGTCTCACCAATATTTGGTTTATATTTTATGTGAGGTTAGGTTGAAAATATTTAAAATTTTCGATATTTTCATTTAAAAAAGGTTAAAAATTAAACTTAAAGAGCTTAATGGCATGATTGATTGTGGCCATGATCTGCAGGGTGGTACTGTGATGAATGTTATGCTTTCAGCAATTATCAGCAGCTGGGTCAGGATTTCTGCTGCTTTTTGTCTTTGAAGGATTTCACAAAGAGGATATAAAAAACACTTAACAAAGGAGCAAAAAGCAAAAGAACACAATACAATACAAAACGAAACATTTTTTTTAAGGTTTTGTGGAAAGCGTTAGGTTTTTTGTGGCTTACGCTCATGCTGTAAGGGATGAGGCAAGAGGGGCGGTGGTTCCAATTCCTAGGCTCCCAAAACAAACAAAAAAATACATTACCAGCTTTAAGGACATTTTGGTTTTGTCTTTTGGTCTAAAAAAAAAACTCTTCAAGACATTTTTGAACGAGACCTAACCGTCAAGGATGAGAAGAGGATGTGCAAAAATGCATACAAAACCTACCTAGGTTTTTTTTGTGGCCGACGCTCATGCTCATGGTGAAAAGAAAATAGCTCGAGCTGAGGTTGCAATGATGAAATAATGTGTTGAGAGATAGAGGCAAAAAAGGGTGAAAGACAAATTTCCAAGAAAGCAGAATGACTTGCTTCAAAGCTGAAAGAAGAGGGTAAGCCGCGTAAATGAATGATGATGATTTCTGTTGCCGATCAAAGTGAACCATGTTAAGGAACATGGTGCAGTCTTGAAGATTAAGCCGACAGTGGGCAAAGGCGTTGCGCGAAGCCGAAGGTCTGAATATGTTATCAGCCGTTTTATAAGCAGTCAATTGAGGATGGTTCTGGCAGACAAAGGTGCTACCTTTGGGCAGTTTTCTTTTTAACGGTCCGGTCGTTCGTTCGTTTTGTCATATTTTTGAGCAAAGAAACACTTAAGACATTTTTGATGCTTTTTTTCAATGAAAATGAAGTTTTTAGTTTTTTTTTTTGTGATATAATTTGAAAAGTTTTTTTTTTTTTTGTTAACAACAAATAACAACGGTATATAAATAGTTTTTTTTTATAGATAGATAATACAATTCAATGGGAGAAGAGAGAGAGGGCGGATGGATACTATTGTACTTAAGTGCTTGCTTTCATGGGCTCCAAAAATTGTTTCTATTATTAATATTATTACGATAATGATTATTATTTTTTATTGTTATTAGTATTATTATTGTATTGTATTATTGCGCAAGAAGAGATACAACATGCCAAGAAAACATGAAGTAAATCCAACCCAGGTGTAGACTTTATTATTTTGTGTTTTTATTGCTTCTTTCATAGATTGTTTTTTGTTGTTGTTTGATGCAGTTGCTGTTGCACAAATAATAGGTGGTGATGCAGAACAAGAAGAAGAACAAGAGGTTGGAAGAATATTGACATCACCACTTGGACTTGGGCTGATTGGTGGAGTGCTGGTGGTATTGCTAGCCGGTAAAGATGTGGCATTTAAAAGTAGTAAATCGTTTCTGTTGTCATCATCATCGTTAAGGTCGTTGTTGTGGTCGTTGTTCATCGTCATCACATGTCGTTGCCTAATTACATTCGCTGATTCAACTTCTGACATGGGCTGTTGTTGGTTCATAATGCTAATATCAGCAGAAGAAGAGTAACTGAGAGGAGGAGGCTCACTGTTGTTGTTGTCCCCGATTTTTGTATTACTACTATTATTACTAGAATTTAGAAATTGTTCCTGGGTACGCGTATACTGATTACACCTGGCACACACATTAAATTTTGAACGATTTGGTTTTCTATCGTTAGGATTATTGGTATTCGTCGTATTTCTTTCCAAATTCTCATCGACATTAGCCTCAACTACGATGGGGGCTTTATTGGTTTATTTTTAATTGTTTGTATTTATGTTTCGTATTTTTTTTGTTGGTAATGAGAGAAAGAAAATAAATCAAAATAAAAAAATCAAAATTTAATTTTTTTGTTTTCAAAAAATGAAACAAAAATCATAGCATGTGAGGAGGCCAAACTCATGGTGTGAGTGAACGATTTTCAAAAAAACGAAACATTTTTTTCATGCACTTCATTCATAGCCAGCTTAGAGAGTGTCAGAGTAGGAGTAGTATTAGAGAGCATCGCATCAACAAGCAAACAGTTTTTAATTGGCATTTTTAGCTTTCAATTGTCATGGTATTGCCAACAATAACAACAACATAGGTGATATTTTTTCTTCATTGGGGGGTTAAGACAAAACTTTTTCCAAAAAAAAACACATTTTGTGAGTCTAACACAATAATTCATCAAAAATAGTTTTTTTTTAATAAAACAAATTAATGCAGCTTTTTTGTTGGTCGTGTATATAAAAAAATATTAAATTATTTTTGTACTTACATCCCTTGGAAGACTCCAAACCTTTCTGCAGTTCTCTTAATTGATTTTCCTTAAAATGTAACTCATACATGGCCGATTCACAACGTTTGCGATAATCATTCAAATCTCTGCAAGAAGAAGAACAAGGAAATTAATAGATTTGATTTTAATAGGATGTGAATTTAGATTTTTTTTATTATTTAATATTTAAATAAATATATATATAAATATATTAAGGTCCCACATAAGGCGGGGATTTTTTAAAAATATTTGTTAAGCTCCTACATAAGGCGTGGGGGTGGCGTAGGGGTTGATAGATACCAAGCAACGGCTCTGATTGGCTTTAACATGGCGAAGTCCAGGCTTATCTTAGTCCCTCTTTCATCTCAATTGTGGACACTTTTCATCAAATAAACTCAAGCAGATTCAACGTAACTATTCGGCGACCTATCAGGAATTAGTATACTGAAATGTATGCCGAAGTTATACCATAAACTTTACGTTAAGGAAACTCAATAAAATTCAACGACCCTATTCGGTGACCTACCAAGAATTTGAATACGGAAAAGTATGCAGATGTTATACCATTACCTTTAAGTCAAAGAAACTCAATCTAATTGAACGTAACTATTTGGCGACTTACCAAGTATTAGAATGCAGTAAAATATGCGGAATTTATACCATTGTTTTTATGTCGAAGAAACTCAATCAAAGAAAAAAATGTCAAAGCTCCAAAAACTTCATTCAAAACTGGTGGCCAGATGCTGGTAAGCAGCATGCACCAGCTGATTAGTACAATTTGGCTAGAGGAATGCATGTCCAATGATTGGAACCTCAGCATCATGTGTACCGTGTACAAGACGTTATGTACCAACTATAGAGGAATAAGTCTCCTTCCCATCGCATATAAAGTGCTATCTAGCGTACTGTGTGAACGACTGAAGCCAATGGTCAATGACATTATTGGACCACACCAATGCGGCTTCGGGCCTGGCAAATCCACCATTAACCAGATTTTCACTCTGCGCCAAATCCTGGAAAAACTCCACGAAAAACACATCGACACATTCCACCTATTCGTCGACTATAATGCCGCATTCGACAGCCCTATCCGTTCAGAAGTGTGTAAAGCCATGTCTGCGTTTGGTATTCCTGAAAAATTAATACGCCTATGCAGGAAAACTTTAACTGGCACCAGATCAGCAGTTAAAGTCGAATGACATCAGTTTTGAAATTCGGAGAAGGAAATGGTTGGCCAACAGATGCGCTACTATGGACTGAGCAAACAACTCAAAAGCAAGGCCACCTCCCGGCAGACCAAACTCACACTCTACAAGACGCTGATACTACCCGTGCTGTTATATGAATCTGAAGCATGGGTACTTGCGCAAACAGATGAGGCAGCTCTTGGAGTGTTTGAGAGAAAAATTCCCCGAAAGATCTATGGGCCGATCTGCGTTGATGATGAATATCGTCGTCGAATGAACAATGGGTTGTACCAGCTATTCTCGGTTATTGGCATTGTTAGACGTATCGAGCTGCAGCGACTACGTTGGATAGGTCTTGTTGTGAGAGCGGATGAAGATGCATAAAAGCGAACCAGCTGATTGTTCACGCAGAAGGGGAAGACCACGAATAAGATGGAAAGTTCTAGTGGAAGACAACATTGCCGAATATGGTCTTTCAATTGCGCAAAAGATATTAATATTAAGGTCCTACATAAGTCGTGGATTTTTTAAAACATGACTGGGATTGCCGAAAGGCTTCATTTTTGTATTTGTCTTTCTACTTACTTTTGTGTGGCCATTAGTTCAGCACGAGTTTTACTCAATTCATCAGATATAGCTGCCTTTGCTTGTATCTCAGATTGCAAAGAGGACTGCAAATTAAGCAATTCCATTTTATCCAATTTTTGGGATCGACGATTACGCCAATTTTTATTATTATCGTTGTTCTTTTTATAGAATGGTCCTGAAAGAAGAAATGAAACAACAACAAAATTAAAAAATTAATTGTAAAGACATTTTAAACAAACCGAAATTAAAAATCAATTTTATGAGAGCTACATACATATATATAAATCGGAATCAATTTAACTCAAATTTGATACACGTTCTTCAAAAACTTAATTCGAAACGCTATGCAAAATAAAAATAACCCATACCAGAATGTTTTAGATATTCCAATTCTTCGGTCATTTTTGTGGCCAAGGCTTGTAGATAACTGCGGGCATCCTTTTCATCCGATACCCATTGGATAATTTCCGACATTTGTTTTTCCCATTGGCAAATGGCTTGACGTTTCGATCTGCAACAAAGAATCCACAATTATATTACAAAAAAAAAAAAGAGAAAACCCAAAAATATAAAACCTACTTCAGTTCCTCAATATTATCCTCATATTCACTGTGCTTAGCCTGCATTTGTAAACTCTTTTGATTTTGTATTTCCATTTCCATGAGCAGCCGTTGTTTTTCCTCTATCCACATATTACGATCCTTGTCATAATCCTCCTTCAGCTCACTAATCGTATCGGTTGTATCGCTCAGCGTTTCCATTTTACTATTTTCGTATTTTTCACGTGACTGCTGCAGTTCGTTGAGCAGTGTCTCTTGATATTTTTCCGCCTCTTTCAGCTGTTCGCGCAATGCCGATATTTCGAGATTATATCGTGCCTGTTGTTGATTTAACTTTTCGGTACATTGAATTTCAATACGTTCAATTTCGTAACGTGTTGCATCCGAATTGAAATTGTTAGCTGCAACACTACTGGCCGATGATGAATACGCCGAGGAGGCATCGGAATTTTTCTTTTTGTTCAATTCCTCCTGCAGTTGGCGACAAAATTCTTCTGTGCGTTCGCGTTGTTTCTTTTCCGTGGCAATGTCGGTGAGGGCATCTTCCATGCGCATTTCCAATTCACGGCGACTTTTATCGGATTTTCTCAAATCCTGGCGCAATTGATCGATTTTTTTCATTACTGTTTCCAGTTCTTCTTCTTTGTCACGCACCTACACAAAAATTGTTCATTATTATTATTGGGTTTTGTAATATTTTAATTTTTTTCAATTTACATACCTGCCGTGATAACTTCTGTTTTTGACTCCGCAATTCCGATAACTTATCCGTGACCTCTGAATATTCCATCATGGCCAGATTTCTTTGGCTTATTGCATCTTTAAGTTCGGCATCCTGTTGTTTTATTCGATCCAAGGCATCATTGTATTCCTTGATGATTTCCAATTTTTCGCGTTTCAATTCGTTTAGCTCCTTATCCAGCTCTTGCAGCCGTGCCTTGGACACACCGCTGTCCATCTCTTTATCACCTGAGGAGTTAGTGCTATTACTATCTAATTCTTGTTTCTTTTTGGTAAATATTTTCAATTCGTTGAGAATTTGGCGTGTACATTCGGGAGAGAGATTCTTTTCGTTAAGTAATTCCTGTTTGAGGGTATTATAGAATGACCGATCAAATCCATCTATACTGTCCTCCTTGTTCGACGACGTCGTCGTTGTGTTTGATGTTAGGCTGCTGATGTCCAATTTACCCAAATCGGACATGCAACTGTTCTGGGTAAAGGTGAAACCAACAAAGGGTAAATGAAATCCCGAAAAGGCAGGATTGGCGGCAGGCGGTACTGAGTCACTGTGACGTATTGTATTGTCGTCCACATCGAAATTGGAAGTATCTGTGGGACTGTCCACATCGGGGACATAGGGTGCCGGTCCCAAACGAATATTGTCCCAATCCAAACCCTCAAACCAGGGATGGGCTTTGAAATCCTCAATGCCATTGCGGCCCAAACGAAATTCGGGAGCACATATTAAACGCCGTATTAAATCTTTGGCTGCATCTGATACCTTTGTTATGCCATCCTCCGGCGGGAAATCAAAACAATTTTGATGATTCATAATTTTGCCATAGGTCTCGACCAGACTTTCCGCATAAAATGGTGTCTCGCCATACAACATTTCGTACATACACACACCCAGCGACCACCAATCGCATTCGGCACCATATCGCCCCTGGCCATCTTCCATGGCCCTTAATATTTCGGGCGAGATATAATCCGGTGTACCAACTGCCACATTCGATTGGACTTTGCCATCGGCACCCAAACGTAGACAAGAACCAAAATCGGCCAAACGTATATGGCCATTGACATCAATGACCAAGTTGTCGGGTTTTATGTCACGATGGACATAACGCAACTGATGTATACTATGGATGGCCAATATTATTTCGGCTATATAAAACTTAGCCATATCTTCGGGTAGGCGATCTTCGAATTTGCTTAGCAAGGTTAAGAGATCGCCACCGCAATAATAATCCATAACTAAATACTGTAAGGAACAGAAAAAAAAACAACAAAAAGGAATTTAAATCAATTTCCAATTTGGAGGAGTTCAAGGCAAATCTACTTACCAAATTGGTGTCATCTTGAAAGGCATAGTGTAAATTTGTTATCCACTGGCGATCACCATAGACCAAGACATCACGTTCCTCTCGAAAGCAGGCTGTTTCGGCCCGCTTCAACATTTCCCATTTATTCAGAATTTTCATGGCATATATTTTCTGGGTACTTATCATGCGTACCACACACACTTCGCCAAAAGCACCGCGTCCAATGATTTTAATAATTTCAAAATCATCGCGGGATAAACGTAACTTCTTAACCAAAGAAACCACGGGTTTAGCTGCAAACCAAAACAAAAAATGCGCACTTGTTAGAATAGAAAATCTACAGGGGTGACAAATTTACAGCATTTTCCAAAAAGAGGTGTTATTTTAGTATTCAAGAAAAAAATTGTAAAAGATCCAATCAGCAAAGACACGATGTTGTTGATGACTTCTATAAGACGAAGAAGGCCTCCAGCTCTTCTATAGGAGGAATATCGCATGTGTAAACAGTTCCGGAGACGTCACTCTATCATTGGGGACTCCCTGTTTTACTCTATTGGTCTTTGGCTTCTTGTTTTTGAATTTCACGTCCGACTGACTCCTGATCTTATCTCAGATAGCTTTGGATCGTGCGAGGACAGTGGGGACTATCGAATATAATATTGGTATAATAAGTGGCCAGAATTATGGGCCTTCACATTCAAAGGTAATTATTTGCGCAGTTTTTCAAATTTAGAAGACCATATTCGGCAATGTTGTCTTCCACTTGATCCATCTTATTCGTGGCCTTCCCATTCTGCGTGAACCATCAGCTGGTTCGCTTTTTTATGACTTTTGGGCTGGAGCATCTTCATCCATTCTCACAACATGACCTAGCCAACGTAGTCACTGCAGCTCAATACGTCTAACAATGCCGATGTCCGAGAAGAGATGATACAACTCATGATTTATTCGACGGCGATATTAACTGTCAACCCAGATCGTCCCATAGATTTTTCGGAGAATTTTTCTCTGAAACACTCCAAGAACTACCCATGCTTCGGACTCAGACCATAGTAGCATCTGTTGGCCAACACTATCCTTCTCCGAATTTTGAAAACTGATGTCTTTCGTTTTGTTTATGGCGGTACCAAAGTATATAAAATATTTGACTACCTCGAAGATGTAGTTCACAGTTGGTCCGAGTCTTGGTCATCAACTTGGCCTTCTCGCCGTTTACTGCCAGACCCACTTTGGCAGACTCCTTCTCAATTTATTCAAAGGTGGCTGTTACCGCTCTTAATGTTCGACCTTTCGAGCCTTAGTTACCGGGGACAAAATCGCCCTCTAAGATACACCTTGGCAGGCGTTTTTTAATTGGCTTCATCGGGTAATATTAAGGTAGCTAACGGCAAATTGGGGACCTTGTATAGATGCTTTAGTTCTATTGGTTCATCCAGTTGCTTTGACATCAAAAAAAAAAAAAAAAACCATTAGGACCAAGGGCCTTGGATGATTTTACGCTGGCAGCTTTGAATGACTTCAGTAGCGGAACTAACCTGCGACTTTTCTTAGCATTGGGTAATATTAAGGTAGCTAACGGCAAATTGGGGACGCTTTAGTCCTAGTGGTTCATCCAGTTGCTTAAACATCCCCAAAGCGCCATGGATGATTCTTTTACGCTTCTACATGCTTGTGTATTTCAATGGGTCGCTTCAGGGGTTATCCTCCCATTCCAAATTTCAAGAAAAAGAATATCTTCAAAACTGACAACAACGCCGAAATACCGGCCTAATTCAAAATAACACACAGTTCTTGGAAAATGTCCTGTAAAAACAACAACAACAAAAAAATGACGTTGGTGTCATGACGGAACTTACCAATTTTTATAAAATCTGATACAGTCTTCTCTCTTCTAAGCGATGAATTAGAACATTCATCGTAGAGCAACAGTAAGGCATCCAAGAGGGTCTCCACCGATATTGCTTTGCCATGGGGGAAATTTTCCTCATCGCTGATAATACCACCGCCATTATCCCTATCCTTATTGTCGTCGGCCACAACTTGTGACATGCCATGTTCCAATATAACCGATTCGAGTATTTTCAATCGCCTTGTACATGACGATTCTTCAAGAGATTCTAGAGAGCAGGTGGAGAAGGAGGAGGAAAAACACACACAAAATATAAATAAATTAATACCAAATAAAATACACTACATTAAATATGTATATTAATTTTGTGTTGTGTTGTTTTTTTTTTTTTTTCATTGGTTCACAGTAGACAAAAATGGTGTCGTCGTTTTCGTTGTCTTGTCTTTTTTTCATAGTTGGGATGGATATGTCTAAATATACATATATAGCTGTTGTGTGTACATATATATATGTACGTGTTTTTTTTTTCTTTTTTGGGGACAAACATCACACACTCATATTGTGTCTTTTTGGATATACCAAGGGAGTTCCTCCATCAATATTAGATTTTACAATGTTGCAGTTTATGGGTTTATGTGGCTGTCAATGTGCCTCTGACCCCAATCTATATATGTATATATTTTGTATGCATTCCCCCAAAACGGTGGAATTCATTTTCATATTTTTTTTTCACTTTTTTTCATTTTGTTCATTCATTCATTGTTTCTTCATCGATGTCGTCGTCGTTGTCGCGGCTGCAAGCACAGCAGGCGTCAAGGGGGTGAATTTTCTTTCATGCCAATAATATTTTGCTATTATGTAGGCGTGTGTAAACTCGCAAACACTCTCAAAATGCAGTTTTTCAACACATTCACTGTTTCGTTTTGTTAATTCTTTTATTTCGAGTATTTTCGCATAATATTTACCACAAAATTCTGACATTTTTTTATTTCACATTTGACGTTCTTTCTTTATATACATTAATTTGTTCTTTCTTTTGATGAGATTAGGTCTATGATCTAAATCTATAGTCAAATCGATTTTCGTGTCAACTATCGAATCGATTAATCGTGGAGGAAGACTTCTTTTTTTCAATTCGTTCGGCAACAATCGATTATTGTGGTAGTAGTAATCGATTGATTTGCTGTCAAATGTGTTATTGATGAATCGGGTGTAGCAAGAGACGGCAACATTGATATTGAAGAATTTCATAAGTGGCATGGCGACTCATCAATTTAACAAACTAATAAAACAAATGGTCTGTTCCCGTACTGCAAGAATCTACCAAATTTTATTATTGTCTTCGATATCATAAAGGAAAAATTGTTGTCGTAGTAAAAAATGGCAGATTCTTGTAGTACGGGATCAGAACAAAATTGTTTCATTATTATGTAAAGCGACCAGTGGGTCGATTCAGTAACTTATAACGATCCGACAATCGACAATTTTGTCTACACATAAAATCGTTTGCAGTAACGAAAATGTTATTCTGTAAAAATGTAGACAAATTGCCGATAAACTTTCAAAAAGCTTTTAATTTTGAACATTTTAAAAACAAAATACATACAAATTCAGAACAAAACAAGGCATGTTCAATATTGAAAAATATTTGTCGATAATTTAACTTCGAATATTTTGGTGTTGTTTATTAACAAAATTTTTAACAATTGTTGTTAAAAACTGTTATAGAATTGAAATATTGTTTATTTTGTCTTTATAATATTTTATCGATTTGAGAATTGTTTAAATTTGATAGTGAATCGACCCACTGGTTTTGAAAATGAAAATAGATGACAAAAAGAAAAAATAAATTTTTAATAAAAATAATAATAGTTCCGTTCCGTTCCAGAACCTAAAAGAATCTACTCATTTTACATGTTTTGCAATTTTTTTTCTCGAAAACAGTTTCTCAACCCACAAAACTGGTAAAACATTGAATCAAATTTAAGAGAGCACAAGACAAAATGGCTTTCTCTTTGTAAACTATTTACTCGAGAAATTTGGCCGAGTAAAAATGGCAAACAGGAATGCCTACTTCTGATTGGCTGTTGTGTTGATTTTGAAGTATTGCCATCTAACTTTGGCATATTTACTAGATTTGTGTTCCCGAACATTTCAAATTATTTTTTACTCTGAGAGCAACTTTGAAATGTTTCCCTTTTACTAGATTTACTATTAAAAAAGTACTGGAACAGACCAATTGTGTGTATAAAACGTACATTTAGATTTACTTATAAATATACAAAATGAGTTAAAAAGTCGTTTAGTACGACCGGGCCAAAATTTTTGATCCGAAGCGAATAATCTTTGGGTCTTTATATAAGAAACATAGAAGAAATTGACCTATGCTGACTATGTTTTCCAAGGATTTTTTGCCACCCATAGGCCACAAGGACTAGTAAATTACATCTACTTTTTAAAGCAATTTTTCGTAAAATTAAAAAAAAATTAAAAAGAGGATTTCTTTATATTAAGAACACCTAGCAATATAGAGCCCACAATATCAAGCAGCCAATTCGTACAAAACTTGTCCAGAAACTCTAAAAATACGAACATTCAATAATTAAAAATTTTTGTAGGGAAATTTGTTACCCAGTTAGACCTCAAAATATGAAATTGCACATAATTCGGTAAATGTGTCTAAAAATACCGAAATGAAGATTTTAAAAATAAAGACGACAATGATGACAGATTACAGAAATAGATGACAGATAGAGGACATACATTTTATAGACGCAGCCAGCTAACATTTGTTTACTTTTCATTCATCATTTTCAATTTTACTGAAAAAGTTTGAAAATTTTATAAATGTTTTCATGCTGTCAAAATTAATTGATCAATTGTTAGCGATGGGACAAATTTCTTGGTTATTCAGAGATTGATTCGAATTGAACAATGTACAAAAGTCGGTGTTCGCTCAGACAATTTTTATGGGGAACTAAGTAATTACTTCATAATTAAAGGTCGAACTACGAAAGAGAGAGCGAACAACGCCCTTCTGTACATGGCATTAGACATTTTTGTATGTTTTCATGGCATGTTTTATTTACTTAATAGTCTTATTTTTTTGCATCGAATTTAAATTCTTTCATATTCTGAGACCATTGCTCATCCTAACCATGGTACAATTATACATGGTACGGTAGCTTTTGGAGAAGGGGGAAAATACACCTGTACCTTATGGGCAATAATGTCAGAATTAATGAAAACAAATGCAGCATGTTCTGATCATTTAAAAATATATCAGGGTTTATACCATACATTTCGATGTCATTATCATATACAGGAGAGATTTTGTCATATCTGTACATTTTGGTGAACTATATTCCGGAGAAAATGCTTAATCAATCACCTGCCTGCCAAACAATGTATGCCTTTTGCTACGAAGTATTTTACGTAGGCTAACTTAACGAAATTAACAAAAACTGTTGTCTACTGCAATGTCTTATCAGAAGGTATCATTAACCCAACTCTTTTTATTGTGCCATGGAACGTCTTTAACTTAACATCAAATAGAAGTCTGAAGCTATGCTAAAGCGATATATTTTTAATACAACCCTCCTCAATGTATGCTATAAAATACATTAAAATAGTTGTCTACCAATAATATGGAAACGGATGAAAAATATAAAACTATTTTTAATTTATAATGAATATTACTAAATTTTAAAACAACAAATGTTTTTATGCATTTTTGACCTATCAAAATGATGATAGGTCAAAATGATGAAGATAATGATTGAAACTTCACAGAAATTATGAAACTAGTGAACCCTGCTATTGCACCAAAGCATAGTCTAAACGCGCTTTAACATAACTTCAAATGCAATCCTGCGTTTGTATCAAAAATAATAATTTTTCCTAAAAATATGCTACAAAATACATTAAAATGACATCTGCTAAAAAAATGTTTTTTTTTTTTTAATTTTTAATAGATATTAATGTATTTAAAAAAACAGCTGACAAAGCAATTTTATATCATTTTAATACTAATCTAAACAGCATGAACACTAGAACTTTTTACCGAGTTAACCTACTTTATGAGAATTTTTTTGACTTATATACAATGGAATTGACAATTTAAACCCACTGGGAAACTAAATCCGGTTCAATGTAAACGTACAATTGGTATCTCGATTTACAAATCGAGTCGTTTCGAGGCATAGGCTACGTTTAGACTACTAAATCCACTCAATCTCAAATGTCAACAAATTTTGGCATTCTTTTGCCACATTTTGTAATTATTTTATTATACTAAAATAAAATTTAATAAATAAAACTAAATAAAAAATCATTAAAATAGCCCTGTTCACATTTCCACTGCATCTGCTAAAGTGTTTTGCCACAAGCGTCACCGACGCCCAGCGTCACAGTTGTGCACAAACACTTGAGTTTTCATTTGCAATAGCGTTCGAAGTAGCAAGACAGTCGTTTGGCAACCGTCGGAGCACGTCGTCGCATTTTTCATTTTTATATCGACCGTAACACACGCTGCTGAACGTCGACGCATTTTTTATTTTAAATATATCGTCGGTCTACTACACAACACACCCTAAATTATCTTAAAGAAAAATGGTAAGAGAAATTTGCAAAATAATAAAGCTGGTGAAAATTAGCAAACAAAAAAAACTTGATTAATTATGCCTACTCCTTCAAAAAAAATATTGTACAAAAAGCAACAAAAGAAGAGAAGAAAAAAAACGTTAAATGACCGGTGAAAAAAGTGCTGAGAAATCCGCATATTAGCAATAAAGAAAAAAAATGGCAAATGTAGACGGCAAACACCGCACACACACATACATTTACAAGCAACTCTCGGCGCACACACACAATATAGTTATACATACAAGCAAACCAAAAAATTAAAGCGAATGGTGGGGAGTAAGAAAAATGAGACATTTTCTTTAACGGAAGAAGGCAGGCAAAACGACGTCGACAACGAACGAACGACCCCCTCAAAGCAATTTAATCAAATAATTTTGTCCATTCGAATTGGTTTCATAGTTTTATATATTTCATTCGCATTTTGGAGGTTATAATATCTAAAAATATATATATTTGGTACACCATATGTATATAGATATATGAATTTCATAAATTCAACGACCACACGCCGTTTAAAAATAGCCTTATAAGGTCAGAAATATATCATAGTCGTCGTCGTTGTTGTACCAAAAAAAAAATCAGAGAGCAGAGAGAGAGTGGTATGTACGTACAACAACGACGCCTCTCACAATTTTTGCAAGAATAAAAATGGCGAAATTATCATTATATTCACGGCTTTTGCAAAAACAAAAAAGAGCCGTTTTTCTTGATTAGATATTTTTTTTTTTTTGCGAAACTGAAAATTTTATTGGAAAAAATAGCAACTTTGATTTATGTGCTTGGAAAAACTGCCGCCTGCTTGCCATTTGTGTGTGTGTGCGTGTGTTTGCTTGCAATAAGGAAATGATGATGATGAGTTTTGATGCAGCCGCGCCAGAGTTGGTGCTGTGGTGTGCTGCTCATTTTTTTTTCTTTCGTCTTTTTGACAATTGTGATCTGGCAAAACGACAAACATCTACCAACCCGGTCTTTTAGGGGGTGTTGCAAATCGTAGTAAATATGTATGTATATATACATGTAATCGTATATATATGTATGTATTTACATATATATATATATATGCTTGCGTACATAATGGAGGATGTTTTTGGGCGTGGTTAGAACTCATATGTTGATGATTACTTCTTATTCATGATTTGTTTTGTATTTTCTTTCTTTGTTGTTATTACCCCCCACCATCACCACCTACAGGCTTCAGGAGTCACCGTGTCAGATGTCTGCAAAACGACCTATGAAGAAATCAAGAAGGACAAGAAGCATAGATATGTCATCTTCTACATTCGAGATGAGAAACAAATCGATGTAGAAACAGTTGGTGAACGCAATGCCGAATACGATCAATTCTTGGAGGATATCCAAAAATGTGGTCCCGGTGAATGCCGGTAAGTGTAGTCTCTACTTATACATACAACAAACAATATATTAGTATATAACATAGAGAGCGCTTAGCATTATGTTCTTGTTCTTCTTTACAACACACTATTGTTTGTTTCTCGATGCGCCACCGCACCACCAACCAACAAACCAACCCATAAAAAATGAAAAACCCTCCCTTTTAATATGCTTCATTGTTGTTGTTTTTTTTTCTTTCTTCCTTTTATTTGTTTTTCTGTAGTTATGGTCTTTTTGACTTTGAGTACATGCACCAATGTCAAGGTACCTCCGAAAGTTCCAAAAAACAGAAACTTTTCCTTATGTCCTGGTGCCCCGATACCGCCAAAGTAAGTCTTGAAATTATGTTCAAACATTTAAAAAGTCTTAAATTAATTGTTGTATTGCAATGGAAAAAATATTAATTCCTTTTTTCTTTCTATACTCCAATTAGGTAAAGAAGAAGATGTTGTACTCCAGCTCCTTTGATGCCTTGAAGAAATCGCTGGTTGGTGTACAAAAATACATACAAGCCACTGATCTTTCTGAAGCTTCCCGTGAGGCTGTTGAAGAGAAATTGCGCGCCACTGACCGTCAGTAAGATAAAAAAAACATCAGATGAATGAATGAATTTTTGTTCTTCAATCAATCAACATCATCAGCAACAACAACAAAAACAAAAAACACCACCACTCTACCCAGAATCCAATTACATCAAAAAACAACAACAACAAAACACAAAACAACATCAACAACAACAATATTTGTATTTTGAAGCAGAAATATGAAGAAAATAAGAAGAAAAAAACCTATTTAATTTCAGCTTTTTATAAATAATAATAATTTAATAATAAAAAGAAAAACATAAAAAAAGGAAATAACTTGATTTTTCCATTGCAAAAAAACACGAAGAATAGAAGAGAGAGAGCACGACCAGTTGTGACTCACATACTACATGGTTGCTGGTGATGAGTCACTCACTTATTTTGCTTCTTTCTTTTTTACCCCATTATTATTATCAGAAGACAACACACCACAAAAATTAGTCACTTTTGAGTTTTGAGTTAAAAACAAAAATGAGAGCCAACAACCAATCATTGCGAATTTTGTTGTTGGGTTGTGCTGTTTGCTTGTTTTTGCCTGACTGACTTATTTCGTTTTATTGATTGTAATTATCTTTATATATTTTTGGAATAGATATCAGGAGTTTTTTTTTAATTTTCTGGAGTGCATTGAAAAATCATGAACAATAATGATTAAGCTAGCAGCAGTAGTCATGGGTGTGGGGTGGGTTTTGTTTTATAACTCTTTAATGGCGAAGTAATAATTTAAAAACAAAAATCCCCATTTATTTTCTATTAAAGATAGAGAATTAAAAAAATAATAATTGACACATTTTTAATGGGAAAAATGACTGAAAGTTTTTGATATGGTTACAGGAACAATTAAAAAATCATTCTTTCGAATTTATTTATAAAAAAAAGAATAAAAAAAATAATTTCATAGAATTTTTATTTATAATACTTTAATTATAAATAAAAAAAATTCCATGGAAGCGAAATGTTACGAACAACAGAAAAAATTATGCAAACAACTGAAAAAAATTCAAAAAATCTGAATTTTTGGACAAAAAGCATATTGGAACATGTGATGCAATAATTAGCTCTTGTTAGACGTTTAATATTTTACAAAAGTTGAAGGTGGCTGCCTACGAAATGAATAGTGACATTTTTATTAATTTTTAAAATTAAAGTAAAAACGCAGACGATGCAAGATTAGTTAGAGAATTCTAAAAAATATCCGGATAAATCAGCTACGAGGGTGGTAGAAAATCTCAACTTAAGTATAAGCAGTCGAACCGTACAAAGAAGAGCATGTGCTGCTGGACTTAAAAGTTATCGGGAATAAAATAGAAAAGCTCGAATTAAATTTGCCGAAGAACACATCAGTTGGTCTATACAGAAGTGGAACACACTTTTATTTTCGGATGAATCAAAATTTAATTTAAAATGTTCTGATGGAATGAAGAGAGTACGGAGACCAATAAATAAGAGGTTAGATCCACGATATTGCCAAGGCACAGTAAAATATAGGGGGAGGTAATGTGATGTTGCATTTTGGAAATGGACTAGGACCCATACACAACATAAATGGGATTATGGGTAGATTCAGTGTTATGCTTCCCCATTCAGAATGGAATATGCCACTGGTATGGCAATTTCAGCAGGACAATGATCCGAAACACACCTCAAGACATGTAAAATATTGGTTTGAA
Organism: Musca vetustissima; assembly: GCF_032173495.1. Classification (NCBI taxonomy): domain Eukaryota; kingdom Metazoa; phylum Arthropoda; class Insecta; order Diptera; family Muscidae; genus Musca; species Musca vetustissima. Next base: position 149,562 of record NW_026880143.1, read on the forward strand.
AAAAAAATATTCAAGTAATGAAGTGGCCAGCACAATTCAATCCGATTGAAAATTTATGGGAAATAGTTAATAAAAAGATAAATAGAGAAGGTGTGGGAGGAGATAAGAAAAAAACTGTTTTGAAGCCTTGGAAGATGCTTGGATTGCTATAGACAAAACTTCCATGCCCAGAAGCCGTCCTCAACAAGGGATTTTCCACAAAATATTGATTGCATTGTTTGGTTCAATATGTTTTTTTCGCGTGAATTTTTGACATACATATTTTAGTTTTTTTTCAAAACAAAGGTTGAATTTTTTTTATAAAATGTAGAATAAATCCTATTGGTTTTTAAAAATAAAAGTTATGTTCAATGCATATTTGTTTATAAACATGAATAATTTTATATGTTTTGTCCGATACTGTAAGTCCCAAATTAAATGATAGAAAAAAAACAATAATCTCAATTTAGAAACAAACTACAAAAAATATATTCCATTTCCTTTAAAGCAAATTTTTAAATGATAACAATATTGAAAATTAATAAACGTTTTTGACTATATTTCAACAAATCCAGGTATCAACAAACTTGAAATTTTAAAAGAACAACCCATAGAGTAGTATAAGTTATGTTATTTTGTGTAACTTAAATGACCTATTTGGCTTTGTTACTATGCTTAATAAATGAAATGGAATAAAGATATAAATATATTTAAATAAGTATTTCATAAAATCACAAAGCTTTATCCAAATTGTATTAAAACTAAATTTAAATTTCAAAAACCTTCAAAAATCTACTATTTTCAATTTATTTCTTAATAAATAATAAAAAATAATAGATTTGTTATTCCCTTTTTAATTAAATCCGAAATTGAATGTCTTCATTTTATAAAAAAAAAACAATTCTACATTTTTAATTTTTCGACCACACACATGAAATGAGCCAAAACAGTTTTTAGTTCCCACACTCTGTCTGTGTAGCTCTTCTTCTGGCACATGTGTGCCCCTTTTATATACATACTCTCTTTTCCTGGATGCTAGCTAGCTAGTTAACACATGTGTTGGTCCAACAAAAAAATACTAAACATACTCTATTGGGGGGGAGGTAGGGGGGATGGATATAAAAATGCCTTTAATTGTTTATTTTAATTTTTTTGAACAAAAAAAATCTTGTATAATTTTGGGAGAAAATTGTTTGTTGTTATTTCGTTTTCTGTCTGTTGTAATACAAACCGATCTGGGTAATTAAACGGAAATTGTGTAGGGCTCTTGACATCGCATTATGTAGGTATGTATGTACAACATACTAAACATGTAGAAATTAAATCATTAGTCAATGAATGATAGCTACACCATCACTACCAGCCAGCGTCCGCCTAGGGTGAATGAAATGTTTGTTATTGTTGTTAGTATTTTATAGATTTTGTTTTTTTTTCTTTAACTTGTGGGGGAGGCAGAATTTTTGTTTCTATTTCAATGTGTTTGTTGTCTTCTAAAAATATCTTTCATTCAACGAAACAAAAACCACTTTAAAATTTCTTCTTGCTCGTGGCAAAAATAATAATTTGTATTTTGGATTTTTTTTGGGGTAATAAAAATTAAATTGTAATCATTTTATTGATTATAGGAAAATTTAAAAGGCGTTGTTTTATAAAATAAATCGAAATACATTTTTAAGTGATAAAAATAAATAAAAATGCGTTATAGCTTTGGAAATTATATAAGAGAAAATTCTGATATTTTTCTAAAGAAATATTGTTTAAAAATTCAAGCGTATATAATCTGATATTTTTCTAAAAAATGTTTCTAAAATATTTGCTTAAAAAATCTACACTTGTAATTTTAACATTTATCTAAAAAAAATTTGATTTTAAATTTAAAATTTTTTTAATCAAATTCTAAAAAATTTTATCAAAAATGTATTTATTTATAAAGGTTTTCATTACATATATTATCAAATTTTATTGTTTTAACCAAAAAATATATTTTACTGCTTAAAATAATTTACCGAGCCCTTTTTAATGCACTTAAACGGTCTCATGCGTATACGTTTTGAAAATGATTTGATAAAACTTTTTTCCTTAGTATATTCCAATGGCTGATACAGAGGCCCTTCAGTTTCCAAGAATATATCAAAACTATACATTGTGCGTAACAGCTGGGAAGCCAATAGATTTGCTTGTTTGCAATCCTTAATCGAATTTGTATAATGTTCCATGACCTAAAAAACGAGACAAAATTAATTATGTAAAATAAAAAAATTAAAAATAGCATTGCCGACTACCTTTATGGCGGAATTATTCAATGCAGTATGATGACCATTCCAATGAACGGTGATCGACCACAGCGGTATATTCAGCGGATATTTATTTGACAAACTAATGAGACATTCCATTTTTGCCGAACCCAAGACAATGACAGCCCTAAAGAATCCACAATATTCATCGACAATTTTTTGCACCACAAATGGTTGGGTGGTCGGTGCACTTTCATATTCCTCCCATGATACAGCTGACCATTGTACCAAGGCACAGTTGGGTTTTAGCTGATTTATTTTATCACCCCCACCAATATATTCATCAATATTCTTATTCATAAATGCTCGAATTTGGGTAATTAATTGATGACGTATTTGAAAGTAGTTGCGTATACGTTTAACACATTCCAATGTGTAGTCTTTTAGTTTTTGTGTTTGCATATCATTGCATTTGGTGTTGTTGAACGTCGAGTTTCCAATCATTTTTTGCAACCACTGATAGGGTAAACCCAGATTGTGTTTGCAGAGATTTTGTTTGAAATCTTCCAATTTGATGTTGTGTTTTTGAAGCTATGGGGAAAGTAAATAGAATTAAAAAAAAAATTCCAAAAAGAAAAACAAATTTTCAACAGCTTACATTTAAACTTGTTTCGGAATAAGGCAAATTTTCGCCCAAATCATCTTCATTTATAAACTTAAGGAAATCTTGTAATAAATTTGTCTCAATCAAATTGGAATTGTTCTCACTTAGACGTATCTCACAATGGGCAGTGGCAATCATTAGTAAGGGCAAATAATAAATGTCCACCATGACAAAATCCTCTGAGCATTCTTCATGGCTAAGCTGTAATACAAAAATAATATTATTCCAATTTCTTTCTTAGGTAAAACAAAAAACCTCATACCTTTATTTGCAATGACAAAGGATGTGGCTTTAACAGGAATGACTGTTCCAATTCTTCGGATGATTTCAATTTCATTTTAGCTTCATATTCTTTTACCTCATCTTCTTGGCCATTTACGGTGACCTTTATGCCACCCTCTAGCATTTCAATTGCTCTCAAATTAACATAGGTCATATAAAGATTTTGTTGCAGCATATGCACCTTATTTTCCAATGTCCATTTCTGTTCAATGGGCAGTTGTAGAGCTTCTTGTAGGGGTCGTGTTGCCTTTAACAATGTCTTTAGCGAAGGGGCAAATGTTGATAGATTTTCCATTTTATTAATAATTTCATGGAATACTTTTGTCTTATCATTGAGTAAATTTTTACAATCATTGGATAATTGTTTACGTAAATTCAACTCCCTTTCAAGGCGGCTGATACGTTCCTTATGCGTCAAATTGGAATCGGCTGTCAAAGCCTTACTTCCCGGTGGTTCATAGATATCAATATCTTCATCTTGACTTTTAAATTTGTAACATTGTTTAATTTCCCTCTTTAGATAATTGACTTCGTAGAGTAGATTCTGCAAATGTAAACGATTGGCATCCACCAATGTTTTTTGGGCTTGCAGTTCTTCACGGCCAGACCGTACCTTGTACTTAACAAGGCGATTGACTTTTTTAATCAACACAAATAATAGTGAACCGCTTTTGATTTTCTCCTCTAAATCAATGCGCTGTAAATAAAATTAAATAAATTACTTTTCCCCCAAAATGATCCACCGGCAATCGTAGTGACTTACCGAGTCCTTTGGGTTGTTTTTGGCCTGTAGACATTCGGTAAACAATACCTTGAGCAGATCAAAGTTTTCATTTAGAATGTTGGCCATTCTAAATGTTTATTTTTTATTAATTTTAATTAAATTCCCTAATTTTATTTAATAAAATGGTTTTTTTGAGATATTTTGTCGGCAACAAATTAGTTCAAAAAGAAATATTCACAGAATGGAACTATAAGAACCAGTTGTGCATCATTCATTTGTCATAACTAGTTTCAATTGATCCATTTGGTGAATGAGGTTCATATTGCATGACCGTTATTACACCGCAATGTGTAGAGTAGTAGTTGTTCAAAGAAAAATATATATTGCATGGAACGTTTGGCATATTTCTATAACTTTCAGTACATCCTTCCATTGAAGGAGACCTTGTGTGACCAGTGTAATACACGTAGATGTAAATTTATCATTGTTTTATTATATTGGCATAATTGTTGTACATCATTGTCTATGGTCGTTGTTACAAAGCAACCACAAAGTGCTGTTCGTTCAACAAAAAATATTCACTGTGTGGAACTATGGATGCATTTCAACTAGTTCTAATGAATCCCTTTAGTGAACGAATTTGACTTTGTTTGGCCGTTGTCATCATGTAACGCATATAGAAGCTAAAGTTCCCGCCTATTTTAATTAAAAAATGTGTGAAATAAAAATTCAATATATTTATCTTTAAAACAAATCTATTTCTGAATATAATTTTAGTGAAGGCTACGTATAATCGCTAAAATATAAAATAACCCCTCATTTTATGCATTGACATCACTGTTTGCTTGTAACTAACAGCTGGTAAACAGAGCCAAAAGTAACCACTCCGTCCTGGTTATGATTAGCTGAATAATCGGACAAACAAACATAAAAAAATCAAACGAAAAAAAACAACAGATTTTCTTCCAATTGTTAATGCAGTGAGAATTGTTGTTACTTAGGCTAAACGCAGGCACACAAGCTAAGGCTACTAAGCAGGGCAAGTGTGTGTGGTGCGTTCTGAATTCTCTAAATTCTATTAAAATGTTGTTGTATATACAATAACAATACTATTTATTGCCTGCGTGTAATTTTTTTCGAGTGGAATTATTCAATTAAAACATTTCGTCCCAAAACGATTTGGTGGTCCTATCAATAAACAAAATCTGGCTGGTGAAATACAGTTCATCGTTTTTAAAGTGATATAGCAAATTTCGGTAATATTTGTAAATTTATTATTATCATTACATAATAAAAATTGTATATTGTTTATAACTTGACCAACAGCCAGACAGTCAGTACGCCAGTCTGTTGGTGATAAGGCAACGTTAAGATAAACACCAATAATAAACTATCACCTTGCCTTAAACGAATGAACGAACTACTATCAATTGTCTTTAAAATAAATAAAACAACAATGTGGAGTATTTCACTATTGTTGTTGTAATCGTCATTTGTCGTGTTTGTTTGATCATTAAGATTATTAAAAACACAAACCATATTGAAAAAATAGCTGAATCACGTTAACGTAGCATTTGATTTGTAACCAACCATTTAACCTAAGGGAATAATTTATTCTGCTCCTCACTGCTTTTAGAATAGTCAACGTGTTCAAAATGAATCTAAAGGCTTGGTCAGCTGTACTGGGTGTATTTATTGGATGCTGTAGTAATGTCATATTTCTGGAGCTTCTAGTTAAGTGAGTATACAAATCTGATGTCATAGTAACGAAAAATAATAATGAATTTCTTTTCTTTCAGATATGACTCGGGTTCCGGCAATCTTATTACATTTTCCCAATTCTTATTCATTGCCATTGAGGGTTTTATATTTACATCGAAATTTGGTAAAGTTAAGCCGGTAATTGGTTTTAAGGATTATGCCATATTGGTGTTGATGTTTTTCGTTACAAGCGTTTGTAATAATTATGCCTTTGATTTTAATATACCCATGCCATTGCATATGATTTTCCGAGCGGTATGTATATGTGAATGATTTTGTTTGCTGTATTCGGATAGTAAATGTGTGTTTATTTTGTTTGAATTTTTAGGGATCCCTGATGGCCAACATGATCATGGGTATTTTAATATTGAAAAAGAAATATTGCATTTCCAAATATATTTCGGTGATATTGATTACAATCGGTATTATAACCTGTACCATGGTATCGGCATCGAAAGTGGTAAGTGTAAAGAAGAGCCAAGGGTATCCTAAAGGTATTCGTAATAGGTTAAATAAGGATCACAATGACATTTTAAAGATGTTGTGATATTCTTCCTTAAGAAGACCACAAACTTACTCCAAAAGAAGACCAAAATAACTTTCTTTAGAAAATTAAAGCAACTTTCTTTGAAAATCGAAAAATTATTCCTATAGGAGACTTTTACTATAGAAAAAAGGGTTTCCTATAGAAAACCACAAAAGCTTCATATAAAATATAGAAAAATTAAAATGGTCTCCACATAGAATATGAAATAGGTCTTCCTTTATAAGACCTTAATGATTCGTATAGAATACGAAAATGTCTTTTATATGATCTAACCATAGAAGAACATATCGTGTTCCTATCATACATCTAAATCTGCCACATAGTTCTTTCTGATTAAATTTTCTTTTATTTTCTATTCTTATAGGAAGACACCAGTAATCCCAAATTGCGCAAAGAAACTCCGTCCGAGGAAAATACCTATTCCGTTGTATTTTGGTGGTGTGTTGGTATTGGCATTTTAACTGTAGCCCTATTGATATCAGCCTGTATGGGTATATATCAGGAGGTCCTATACAAAAAACATGGCAAACGTTCCCGAGAGGCTTTATACTATACGGTAAGTTGTGATTTGTATTGTGATAATAACTAAAATAAAATAAATATTTTTTTCTACTTCTTCCCCCTCAGCATTTATTACCCCTACCCGGTTTCCTCTTGATGGGTTCAAATATATGGCAACATTTGGTGATTAGTGCCACAAGTGAACCATTGATGGTGATGGGTGTAAATACATTTGTACCCGAACAAATTATCTATTTAATCTGCAATATGATTACACAGTATGTCTGCATAAGTTCGGTATACGTTTTAACAGCTGAATGTAGTTCCTTGACCGTTACTTTAGTGGTAACGCTGCGTAAATTTGTATCATTAGTCTTTTCAATATTGTATTTTAAAAATTCCTTTACTTTGTATCATTGGATTGGTACAATTTTGGTGTTTGCCGGTACCATGATATTCACCGAATCCTATCCAAAATCATTGTTTAAGACAAAAGAACAACAAAAACCAGAGGCTACTAAAAAAGTCAAGGCATCTTAGATATGAATCATGTGGCGGGGTTGCTTTTCGTTTACGATTTTTGTTTTGTTATTGATATTATAGTAATATATAAATATATAGCTCGCTCAACTAATAACAAATAACATTTGTATATATATAAAAAAAACTAAATGAAAAATTGTAATTTGTCCGTTTTATAAGAATTTATATTTAACAAAAAATTAAGTAACCGGACATTTTTATAGCTAGCAATTTTGTTGCGTTATATTCACTTTTTAAATTATTTACCACACAAAAAGAAAAAAAAAATATTTTTTTTTTTTTGTTTGAAGACAATAATAAAACCAAAATTTATTTTTTGTTTTTAAAATAAATTTACAACCAAAAATATTTTTTTATTGGTTTTAATAAATTTTCAATGAAAATAATTTTAGCCATGCAATATTGTATATTTATAAGTAAACAAAAAATGAAGTTTTTTTTTTAAATAAAAAAAAATATATATATAAAAAATATAACTACTTCATGTTGTTTTTTCTTTTAAAATTAAATAATAAATCATTCTTACCATAAGCTTTTAAAAAAAAATCTTTACAAACTCCAAAATATTTCTACTAAAAACGTGTTGTTGGTTTTTGTTGTTTGTTTAAATATATTTTTTATAATACAGGAATTCAAATATTAAAAAAATAATAATTTCTTCACATATTGAAAGGATATTAAGTTTTTTTGTTGTTTTGTTTTTTATTATTATTAAATTATATTTTAAAAAGAAAATCAAATTTCCTTAATGGTATAAATTATATAATTAATATATATGTTTGTATGTATGTGTTGGGAGTTTTTTTTTTTTTTTTTTTTGTAAATTTCATTCTTTGTATAATATAAATGCTGAATATGAGCATTTCTTCTTCATCTTCTGCTTAATTTCTCTTTTTGTTGTTGTTATTTTTGTTTTTATTTTTTTACAATTAGTACATTCTCATTTTTTTTTGTTTGTTTATTTTTTACTCTTCTTTTTCTTCTTCTTGTCCGATTTGGCTTTCTTTTTGCTGGATCGTTTGCTATCACTGTCTGGCGATTCGGAACGTTTACGTGATTTTTTATCGGTCTTGGCATGTTTACGTTTACGTTCCACATCACTGTCATCAGAGTCGGAGGATAACGAGGAGGGGCTACGCTTCCTTGACGAAACCGTTGGCGGCGTTGAGTGATGATGCCTTCTCCTCTCCTCATTATCACCGCCACGTTGTGGCTGATGTTGTTCTTTATCAGACTTTTCTTTAGTTTTACAGTCTTTGTTACGTTGTTCTTTGTCGTAATCATGATGATTGCGTTCACGATCACGATCCCTGTCTCGTTCCCTTTCACGATCTCGGCCACTGTCACGTTGCTTTAGGCGTTCTCTTTCTTTGTTGCGATCCTTTTCCCGCTCTTTTTCCTTCTCTCTTTCACGTTCACGGTCTCGCTCACGTTCCTTTTCCCGCTCCCTCTCTCGTTCTCTTTCACGATCTCTATCCTTTTCTCGTTCGCGTTCACGCTCACGTTCTCTTTCTCTTCGGTCACGTTCTCTATCAGCTCCTCCCGCCGTCGTCCCCCTTTCACGATCACGGCTATTTTTCTCTCTCTCCCCTCCTCCTCTTTTGCCACTGGAACTTTTGCTCTCGCTCACCCCTCTTCGAGAGGAGTGATGGCGTTCACTATGATCCGGCTGATTGACTTTACTGCCTAATCTATCCTTTATGGATTTTTTCTTCTCACCCTCCCGCACCTCAACGGAACGTTCATTGCTAATGTTCACAGGCAATGTTATTTTAATATTTCGCATATTATGATCATGATGATCATCGGGATAATTTTTCGCCGATGAAGACCGCTCCTTCGAGGAAGATTTCTTGTGTAATTCAATGGGCCGAATGGCATTAATGGCTCGAGCAAATATAGCCTTTTCCGCCCGTACAATAACATCATTGGTTACCTTATTGTCACTGTTGTTGTTGTTATGACCCAAGTGGTCGTAATCATCATCGTTTTTATTCTCTCCCGGCATACGATCACCACCACCCATCATTGTATTAAGATTGTCATCTAATTCCCATTTGGATGTTTCCGGTGCGACCACCAATTTATTATTATGACTGGTGCCAGCAACATTGTCCTGAAGTTTAAAACTATCATCGAAATCCGTTTCGTATTCGTGTATATCTAGAACGGCATCAAAGCACTTAATATCTGACGAGGGTGGTGTTTTGTCGGCCGAGCCGTAATCACATGACGACTTTGTTGTTGTTTGTTTGTTGGGTGGTGTTGTAATACCAATTTCCATTCGAGGCGGTGATGATGAATTATTTTTAGGAGTCGAGTTGGGTTGCAATTCCTTTTCCACACTGCGATATTCTCCCTCCTCTTCCAGATCGTCGTACAGCTGAAATTCCTTTTCTGTCGTTGATTTCAATTCTTCATGACTGCTGGTATTCTTGTTGTCATCGTCGTGTAAAGTCTCGTCCGAACGATCATGTTCTTGTTGCTTCTGATCATCATCATGTTCGTCACGGTCTTCTTGGTCACGTTGATGTTCTCGTCGTCGTTCCCGTTCGTTATGCAATTCATCATCACCATCTTGCCGCTCGTCCTCATCATCGTCATCATTATGCCTGCTGTCTATCGATTTATTGCGATGCTTTTCCTTTTTCGATTTCTTTTCTTTTTTGACTTTTTTCTTTTCACTTTTATCTTTGCGTTTCTTTTTCTTACTTTCTTTGAGTTTCTTTTCCGATTTCTTTTCGGATTTCTCGTCGGGCGATGAGGGATGATGATCACTCATAGATTTATGACGATGATGATGATCATTGGCATCCTTTAGGGGTTCCTTTTGCTGTCTAGGCGGGGTCATGCTACGTCTTTTCGTATCAAAATCATGATGATGATGATCGTCACGATCACGTTCGCGTTCACGATCGTGATGCTGTTCCTTGTCCTTTTGTGTGTGACGATCCACACTTTTATGTTTGTTGTGATGTGATGATCCCTTATCCGACGATGATCCCTTATCCTTGTCCTTTTTGTGATGATGATGTTCAGTCGCTGAAGGTTTACCTTTGGGCGTTGTACTCCTTTGCATTTTACGACGTTTCTCGGCCGTGCGAACACTTGAACGAGATCGAGATCTTGATCTAGAACGTGTCCTAGACGAACGTAAATCTCTTTCTGAATTTCGATTACCACCACCAGTAGCAGCAGTGGTGGTATTGCTGGTGTACAATTTATTCTCCTCCAAATCCTGGGAGACACATTTCTCATATAAATCTGGTGTGGGATTTCGGCGAATTTCTCTTAGATTAGTTGAGGGCGATGCCGTACTATTACTATGGAATGGATTACGTGAGTTGGTGGTGGTTTGTAATTCAAATCCTGGTGGAGGCGGTTCAGAATTTTCATCATTCATGTTATAGTGTTTCCTGCAGTGCAGAATAAGATTTTTGAAGTTTAATTTCAAATTTTATATTTTCAAACTTACCTCATATCTCCTCCTGGCATTCGGTCGTCATTGTTCATGACCTTGCTATCAAATGGTTTTGAATTGTGACGACCACGACTACCTTCACGTTTGTGTCTGTTTTGAAGAAAAAAAGAAATATGAGAAAAAAATTATAATTTAAAATATTGAAATGAAAAAGTCTCGTATTTTAATTTTGAGAATTGAGATTCTCAAAAGTGAATTCTTACCTATTACTGTGCATTGTATCCTCATGATCCTCCGCTCTAGATTTTGGATGATAATGATGCGGATGCCTTTAAATGGAATATATATTTAAAAAAAGTTTTTCATTAGCAATAATAAATACTTACTTATCCTGATTGCCACCACCATGACCTTTGTGATTCGATGGTGAACGATAGCGTTTATTCAAAGGTGAATGAGATCTCGATCTGAAAAATTAGAAACGTTAAAAAAAATCAATTCCTTTTTTTGGAAACCCTTTTGTTGTACCAACCTTGAATTTCTTTCCATAGACTTAGAACGTCGATTATTCCTATAGCCATGATCTTTGCCACGATCACGTTCCCTTTCTCTGTCCCTTTCACGGTCCCTGTCCCGTTCTTTATCGCCGCTGGGTTTTTCATAACGCGGCCAACGACGGTCATTATCACGAGAACGGCCTCTTTTGTCGTGGTAGCTGCCGCCGCCACCACCACTGTTATTGCCGCCACCACCTCCAGGACCGCCATGATCCTTAGAATTGCGATTATTATATGGTGATGTACGAAAATTACCTCTTATATGACGATCTTTGGACCGGCGACGTGAACCACGATCTGGGGAACGCCGCTCTTCGGTTTTCTTTTTCTCTTTTTCTTTCATAATGCGATTAAAGGCCTCCAAGGGATCATCAATGATGCTGTGGAACCAAAAAAAAAAAAAAAGGAAAATAAATTTTATTTGAATTTTTTTCTTTTTTTTTTTTTTGAAATAAAACTTACCCTGATCCCACTTTGGCCTGGACCACCTCATACACTGATGCTATATTATTATAGGGTCTCATTTGATTTTGACTTTCATGCTCTCGGCTCATCGGATAATTGAAACGATTGGGCATATTTGGTGCTGGGGGAAATCGTTGATATCTGTGAAATAAAAAAGCACATCTAATTTGGTACAAAAACAATTTTGTGAAACTGGGCGGCAAATGGAGTAGAGAGGAGGAGTTGGAGGCAGCAGTAGTAGTCTGAAGCACACGCACAACGTATAAACCGCACCAAATGCATTTTAGTGCAACATGGGATCCGCAAAACACCTCATCAAAATCGGCGACTGCTTTACAAGTATCAAAAGTAAAATGGAACAAAAAACCTGGAAACACTTACCCCTCTCCGAAAATGTTAATTACAACAACAACAATCAATAAAAAAGGATGGTCTCATAAAATATGTGGACAGACAGGCAGGCAGATGTGTGTGTGTGTGAGGAGAGGAACAACAACGTCAACTGTTTGGAGGCTTGCTATGTAAAACCATTTGCTGGTGGTGGGAGCCACAAACTGACTGACTTCCTTCACATTGATGCTGCATAGTCGTCCAGGGTGGTAGGAGATTGAATCCATCCTTCACTTTGTTTTGGGGAGGGTATCCACAAATCCAGATTACAACTATTGTGGAGAACTAATCCTCTACTTTTTTGGAGTTAGGGGGTTGATTCGATTTCACATAACTTTCTTTAGTGACTTTTTTATTTTTCGATATATCAATAACAAATAATTACGAGTTCAATCAGTCTTTTTTATTGCTTTCAAAATCAAGACATGGATAAACAATTTATAAAAAAACAAATGCAATCATCATCAGAGCAATCCTTAAATAACTTTGGTATCTTTTTTCGTTTTGTTTTGTTGTTTGTTATGTTTTGCTTATAGCTTAACTACAATTCTAGGATTTTTTAAATATATTTTAACTTACATATATTTTATTTAACTGCAATCTACAACAAAAGTGTTTAGTTATGAGATCATAATTTTCATAATCATCATCAGTTGATTTTGATTGATTTTTGTTATCACATTTGTTTGTTGTTTCTTCTTACAAAATAATATGTGTGTGAGTTCTTGAGATTTATGATAAAATTATTTTATCACAGAATAATAAAAAAAACAATTTACAACAACTTAGCAATATAACAACAATATGATTAGGCATATAGATAAATTATCATCTTTACATAAACAAGTTAAATAATGTAAAGTTAAGTTTCTTTGGTTTTCTGGCTAAATTAACAACTCTTTTTGGTACTCCCGCCGTTTGATTTGTTCAACAAATACTGAAGAAAAAGTAGAAGTAAAAAACACCTGCTGCTGCACTTCCTTGTTTTGTTTTTTAGGCACTTAGGAAAAATAACATTTTATTTTATGTGGCAGCAAATAATTCAATGTGAGTGTGTGGTATAAGTATAGCGGTTTTTCTTGACCCCGAAAATTTTTGCTTGAGAAATACGTCTAAGAAATATGACAAACTGTACTACAATGTGTCTCACACTTACCCTGGTACCACGACATTGCCCATGGGATTGTAGGGTTGTTGGTCATATGAACCCATTGCTGCAATTGGCATACGTAGCTGTGGCGGCCCAACTTGTGGATGCGGATGTGGCGGCATATTCGGATGCGGCGGATACATCGGTGGACGTGGATGCATGTGATTGTGATAGCCGCCATGCATATTCATGGGCCGGATGGGGCGTTGTTGCATTTCATAGCCGCCTTGTGACGGATGTGGAGGATATAAGGGTGGTACTTGTACCGCCGAGCCGGGTGGTGGTGCTCCAGGAGGTGGACAATTCTCCAAGGGAGGTTTCGAGGATGAAATTGATCGACTATTTTTATCATAGCCACCACCATAATGATCAGATGATGATGGTGTATCATGATCACGTGGTGATCGTTCCCAATCTTTAGAACTTGGCCGATCGTGGGAACGATGTGAATTACTTTCCTGTTGATGATACTGGTGGATTAGTACAAATAAGTAAAAATAATAATTAAAAAAGTGTAAAAAAAAAATTAAAATTAAAACCAGGAAAGTGGCTATACCCTATACTGATTCAATTTAACGTAGAATGGGATGATTTTCTAATGGAAACTGTTATAAAAAGGAATAAGGAGGAAGTTCATAAAAACATGTCCTTTAATACAAGACCTTCATGAAGCTTAAAATTAATTTGAAACTGTAGTTAATATTTATAGAAACATAGGAGGGATTCTTTATAGATATAAATCTGAAGGGAGTTTTAATAGATGGCCTCTGAAGGGATTATTTACGAACTTTGGAGATAGTCTTTATGGACGATATCTGAAGGACAGCCTAATGGAAAGCTTTATACCCGGGTTTTTTAGAGGTCTTAAAGGAAGTCTCAATATCGTTTGTATAGTTCCTGTAGAATTTCCGGATAAATTTGATTGAAAGGAACTCCTCTTGATTAAAAGGAACTCCTTTCCCGTGATGGAGTCGCTGTCCCGTCCGACGTATCGGTTGCAGTAGTTAAGTGCTCTCTGGTACAGTACCAGTATCCGTTTCGACAGCAAACTGCCTGGGCAGATCTTAAATATCGCCAGGGTTTATTTCCCTAGTCAACAACTGGGAGTGGAACAAGAGGCAAAAGATAGGTCCAGGGGGGTAGCTTGGGTCGTTAACACTTGAGGGGGTTCATTGAGGTCTGGCCTTGTAAATTTCGAGACTGAGGGTGCCAAGGGAGCCAGTCGAAATATCGCATACTAATTTTATTTTTGGGGGGTGGGTGTGTGGTTTCTTAAAATTCTGCTCCATAGAAAGTGTGAGGGATTGAGGTCGACCATGGCAAAGCCTCTTACTATGGCAAGGACTTGGCAGCTAGGCCTAAATAAGCTTGTTGAGGCGCCCAGGTATCAATAAGGCTCCGTTTTAATACAGTCGAGACTTTGACAGCAAACCATAGAAGGCTGATGAGCATGAGGTCGCATGACACCCCAGCGTTAGAGAGAGCACTTTAAAAAGGTAGTGACCCAGACCTTTTGAAATGGTTATATAGGGGCGCCATTCTCGCCTCGTCGGCCCAGGGATCATAGACACTCAGTCATTTCCTCCGAGAGTCTCCCCCTAAGGCCGCTGATTGTCCGCGACTGTTTATTTGTTATTCACAGATACCCAATGAATAGTATTGGGCTATCCGCAACCTATGGAGGCGTCCGTTAGCATTAAGTCAGTGACTTAATAAGAGTCTTTATAGGCAATTTAAATGAAGACTTTGAGAAAAACATTAGGCAGAAATAATGGGAGGTTTTTTTAAGAGCTTTATAGATAACTTCAAGGATTCCTATTGAATGTAATTTGTTGTACGATAATTAAATCAGTATAGAGTATATATAATACTACCAAAATAAAAAAATGTTTCGTTTTAAAAACCAACTCAAGAAGCAAAAAATTACATTGCGTTGAAAATAAAGTCTTGTTATAGAGTTTTTAAAACGATTTTTCGAAAAAAATTGTATATAAAAAATGTCTTACCTGTGGTTTACTTTTTGGTGAATGTGGTTCTAGTCCTGGTGGTTTTGGATGCGACGATGAAGCATGGCGGCGACTCAAATACTTTTCAGTACGAGTATCTGATGCTGATGGTACTTTAACCACAATATTATCCTCATAATCCGAATCTTCATGAGCCGGACTGGGATGACTGACATCATGATGATGATGATGATGGTGGTGGTGATGTTCTTCTTTTGGTTTTACCTCTGTTGTGGTGGTGGTGCTTGGCACATCATCTGTGTGTTCTTTAGCTTTAGATGTCACCAATAAACCTGTATCCTTTGATTCGTTGTCAGTATCCGTTTTGGTTACGGCTGTTGTTGTTGTTGCTGCTGAAATTTCATTATTGTCCTCCTCCCGTTTTTCAATTTCCTCCGTTGGTTTGTCGTGGTGAGCCTCTTCGTGTGGTTCTTGTTTTTTAATTGCATCCAATTGGGGCTTTTCTTCCTCAACAGCAGCATCATTGCCGGGTGGTGCTGGTGGAGGGGGATCCTTTTTGACTTCTAGTGATGAAGAATTTTTTGAAACAAATAAGATTTTTATAAAAAATATTAAAATGAATAGCACTCAATTTACCTTTTTTGGTTTGACTGCTAGCCTTGTAGCCAGTGCGATTTTTAAACGCATTAACAGAATTCCTTAGAAAACGGTTGGGTATCAATGAACCTGGAGAACTGCCTTTTTCCTTGCAATCCGGACATTCATTATCTTCGGACTCTAATAAAGCCGTACGCACACCTGTTTAAATATAGAAATTTTGTTTGTGATAAGAATATAATGCTTTAGTTGTTAACATAGTTGTTTTTCTACTTACAGTCATCACAAAAAGAACTACCACAACAGGGTATCATAACGGCATCCACAAAGAGATCATTACAAATGCCACATACCAAATCCTCGGGGATTTCTTGTTTCTTTTCCTCCTCCACCAAGGGTTCTTGGCTTTCAATCATCATGGCTCTGTATATAATGAACAAAAACATATATTATTTTTTGGCATTTAAAATTGCACATATTATTTAGTCTAACCTTTCCTCCTTGTCAATAAAAGACTTGGGTATTCCTGTTGTCCTCTTAACTTCGGTATGTTCCTTGCTTATATTAAATGGACAGTTTTTAATCCAATGGCCACCTTTCTTGCATTTGTTACAGCGATAGGTTGGTGGCACCTCTCCCGTTTGTGAATAACCACGTATTTTCTGATAACTTTGTTTTCGAACAAAAAACAACAATAACTTAATCAAACTGTAGGTATTAATAGATTTATTTCCCCTTACCTTTTGGGGTCATATTCGGCTGTACTTTGCATCATCATGGCCTGGATTTTTTCTTCTTCACTACCCTCCATTTTCGATAAATCAAAGTCGGTCTTTTCCACCGGCTTGGGAACAATACGTGGCTGTATGGGCTTGTTTGCGGCATCCCATGATTTTTTCGCCTGATTTGTTAACGGCACACGAGATATAATCAGTGAGGTATTTTTCGGTATGAGACTGGTATCATGTGGATATTCTAAAAACGAAAGAAAAAAAGTTAAATCCCTTTTACCAAACAAGAACACACACGCACAAACACAATAATTTAATTTCATTTGTTATACCTTCTTTCGTTTGTGCATTTATAATTTGCAAATCGAAATCTGTTATTTTGCTCAGTCGCTTTTGTTGAAGTATGGCCTTCTTGAGATCCGCCACGGATATATGCAGCCCATCAAATGTGATAGTATCATAATCCAGGGTACTTTTAAATTTATAGTGTATCGACATGATGATGTACACTGCAATAAATTGCTTGCGCTTTCCTTACCAACTTGCCCAATAATATTATTAGCTTTTTTTGAACAAAATATCTCAACAATTTAGAAGTGAAAACCTTTTCCTGCTGCTGCTGACATTGTGTAAAAAACTACAAATCTAGTGATGTGAAGAAAAATTAAAATGATGTATTTAGTAATCACAAACAACACATATCAATTTCGTTTGCGGCGGCCGCATGCGTTTCCAGTTATTGTTGTAGTTGTTTGTTAGTGCGTGAAAAAAGGAAAGGAATTGAAATTACCAATAAACCGCTTAAATCTATGGAAATACACAGGTTGTTAATGAAAAAGTAATATTTTATTTGTGGAGAAAATGCTTCTGCTAAACACAAATCCTTATAATGAGTGGTTACTTTGTCAGAGTTAAACGAGTATTGCCATATTGTACAAATAAATTGTTGCCATTAGTCAAATAAATGACAACAGTATCACCCTGTTGTGTACACCAAAACCATTGTGAATGATTGTACAATGATTGTGAATGATTGTTTTGTACATCATGACTATTGTGAATGATTTGTGTTATAATAACACAAGGCGATTCATGACCATTTATAAATAAAGACATTAATCTTTATTATTATTTATTTGTTTATATGTAAAGAATTGTATATACTATATAAAGCAAATAAAGATTGAGAAAGGACTTTAGTGTTGTCACTTGTGTAGGGACATAGGGTGATTCATGAAACAATTTATATTAAAAATGTAGTGCTGTCACTTGCGTACTGACATAGGGTGATTCGTTAGACAATTAATAAATATATATTTTCTATTAATTAAAATAATTAAAATGAACACTTTATAATCAACAGAATAGTGCTTTTTTTAATTTAGATTTAAAATATTTGTACGTGGAAACGTCAATGTCGGTCTAGGTTCAGTTTTAAATATATATCTATGTATGCGACTGGAATGTTTATATTTTGATATTGACATTCTGATTATTAGCAAAATTTCTGTCTGATTGCACATTTTCCTAATAAAAATAACGTCGAAATCGTTTATAACGACACATATCGCATACAGCGACCAATTTCGATGGCCCCTGGTTGTCGTTATAAGCGATTTCAACTGTATTGATCCCTTTATTGATCCCTGCTTATGAAAAGTCTCAGAAACCGAATTTTCAATATATTGGAAGATTTGAATAAATTTTTAAGCAAATTGAATGCAATCCGCTATTTTGGACTCTGATCCAACTTAGGTATAGCCCCATGCTATGGTACCCCTTATTTTCACTGATTTGGATGAGGATGTATAACAGTATTAACTATAATTTAATATTTTAGATTCTTAAATCCCTAAATATCCGGCATTTGGAGATTTTAAGCATTCCTGGTTTGCATTGGTTTAAAAAATATTCTGAAGTCATGAGAATTGCTTTTGAATGTTCGGCAGGTTGTGTCGATTACATATATATATATAGGAAGAAACTCCATACCTTCGTGGGAAAATGCTTGGAAAGTTCTCCTTTAAAAATACACTTATTTTTTTGTATTTTTGTTGTAATTCCAAAATCAGTCAGCATTTTAACACTTAATGAACATTTATATAAAGCCTTGATGGTTTCAAATAACAGTTCAATAACCTTGTCTGCTATTCGAATTTTGCATATGTGATTCGCTTGAAAGATAATAAATTTAGATTGCTTCTAAAAGCGAAGAATTTGTTATAAAAATACTACATGAAATTTTCTGAAATCTAGAAAATCTAATCCAAAGGGACAAGAGCGATTCAAAATCCAAATATTTTGAATAAGTGATTGTCTTTTTCAGTAAAAAGCTAGGAATACGCCTGACTACTTTGCAATAAAGAAATACACACAAATGATATCCCAAATAAACCCGCCAATGCTACAGATATATTTTGAATTTTTATATAATAATATATTAATAATTTTATATATTTTAGTTTGTTTTAGTAAAGTTTTAAAAAGATTCTCTAATAATTTTTTTTAAATGTCATGTTTTCTATGAAAAATTGAAATTCCAATTGTAGCCCAATTTTCGAACGCCGTTTAATTAGTTTTTTTTTAACTTTCTGGTCTTTATATTAGATTACAAAGCCAAATATAATTATGTCACGCTTTAGGAAAGTATTTTATTTAAATAAAATATTTCCTTTGTCGAAATTTTCACCGGCAGTTTTAAATCCCCCGACGAATGTCGATATTTTTAACAAAAATTAACGTTGTGTTAAACAAATCTGATTCCAGTTTGTAACCTACTATTTCAATTAAGCCCTACTTTTTGGCATCCAAGAAATTCAAATTTTTTTTTGTTTTATCCCACAGCATCCAAAAATATACTTTCTTGACCCAGCCTCAATTTTCATCCAATTAGAACACATTTGCAAATTTTTTTTAATTAAAAAGTTTTATTCAATGCTTTTCAACAGCATTTATTTACTTTCTTGGTTGATTACGAGCCATATCCTTGGGGAAGGTTCTTACTGGTGGAGTACGAATGCGACGAGCTTCCTTGGATCTGTTTCTTACGACCTTGGAGTGAATAGCGCATGATACGCAGTAGTGCAATTTA
This sequence comes from Musca vetustissima, assembly GCF_032173495.1. Classification (NCBI taxonomy): domain Eukaryota; kingdom Metazoa; phylum Arthropoda; class Insecta; order Diptera; family Muscidae; genus Musca; species Musca vetustissima. The sequence goes on from NW_026880143.1 coordinate 169,166, forward strand.
GCGTATAATTTGGGCAAAGTGTAAGCTGGAATATTAGAGAAAACAAACAAATAATTAGTATATCTCGGGTTTGGATGCAAGAAACACAACACTTCAAACAAAACTTACAATCCCAGATGGAGGCTTCAGAAATATCACGAACAGCAGCAGCTTCGACGATATTACGGATAACGAACTTCTTGATGGCCTTATCCTTGGGCACACAGCGGGCACAGTTGGTGCAACGCACAGCCTTTACATGGCCTCTATTGTGCTTGCAGCGACCTCCGTTACGACGCTTCTTAGTCTGGAAATATTTTGTATTGGGAGATAAAACACACACATTAATAACACATCAACACCATTCACAATATCTTTTGCTTTATAGTATCTTCTGTTATTGTTTTATCAATAAATATGTTTACATGTTTTCATTTTGGTTATTTGATCACATTTTTTCCATATTTATTTTTCATTAAATTGATAATTGTTAACACACGCACCATTTTGTCAGTCTCCTATGGCCGGAAGAAAGAAAAAGAAAGAAATCTACGGAGTTAAGTTAGTTGTAGTTGGTCACATTTTGACAGCAGCTTTTGTAATAGATTTGCATGTGGTTATTCGTTAGTATTGTAAATGATTATGGGTAGATGATAAACTTGGCAGCATTTTTAATGGGATAACTTTAGAAAGTGTATTTTCTTAATAAATAAAAGATTAATTCTTTCAAAGATTTAATTAAAATGAAAATAATTGAGAAATTTGTTATTAAATAATCAATGATTAATATAAACATGAAGAACATGACACAATGAAAAGGTTTAAAGGAAAATATGAAAAATACAGCTCTGTAGTGGCATTTTTTTACGACAAACTATTAATTGGTCTGTTCCCGTGCTGCAATAATCTACTAGTTTTTGTTATTTATTGGTCAGTTCCTGTACTGCAAGAATCTGCTACTTTTTACTAGGATGACGAATTTTCCTTTATGATATCGAAGAAAATAGTAAAATCTAGTTGCAATTTTTTTATGTAAAAGAATAAAGGTGATGGTCGTTTATAAATTGTTATTGAATATATGGGCAAATAGGGAACTAGTTTAATGAGCTATCTAGTAGCTTAAACAGCTAGAATTTTGTATCTCGATTTAGAAATCGAGTTGGTTTGAAATCAGCTGTTTGAAAGATATATGAAAACACTTAAGGTTTTGTTTTGTTTATAGGTTATGTCGTACGAAAAATATATGTGCAGTTATGAATGCAAAAACTAAAAGTCTTGTCTGCTAATTTTGACACCAGTTTTTTTTAATAGTAAAGCTAGTAAAAGGGAAACATTTCAAAATAAAATCTCTCAGATTACAAAATAATTTGAAAAGATTTGAGTAAAGACCTAATTTTTACCAAGATCAATTGTGCGTTTGTGGTTAAGAAGGTATCACCTGATTTTTACCGGCTTAAAGCGGATTTACATATAACAACTAATCATGATTAAAGGCTGAATCAGGTTTTATTTTCTAAATCAGGCTGAATTTACCATGATTTATAATACGAATTTAAATCATCGTGCGGCAGGGTTTATTTTAAATCATGATCGAAATCATGATACTACTGAGATGCAACTCGGTTTTTATACGAAGAAATACACCTCTCTCACAATGTACCAAAATTTGCAACTGTTTCCACATGTTGTTTGTTTTTAAATTTAACGGTTGGCAAATACAAAAATGGAAGATCAAAGAAAAATAAAACTTATTTACAGAATTTTTGTGTATTTAGGCGTTTTTTTACTTTCCAAACGATCAAAGTATTGCAAAACTGTTTTGATCTTCATTTCATTTTCAAATTGCAAACAAATATTTTTGGCATTTAGATCATGATTTAATGCATGTGTAAACAATTGGGTTGTATTTCTGGATTTCGTTAATCGAGTCGATTTAAAGTCGTATATGTAAATGTACTTTTAACCTTCTCTATCAAGATTTATATGACATAGGTGTAATTGAAGGGATTTATTAAATTCAGTACTATGTAAATGTATTATAAATATCCTTAATTTATTTTCAGGATTTCGTAAATCCATAAATCATAAAAAAGTGTGTATGTAAATGCGCTATAACAAAACCATTTGGCTTTTTAAATCAAAATAAATAACAATAAATAGCAAATCGAAAAAGTTGTTCTGTTTTTTATTTAATGTTTTAAATATTTGTAAAATTTTTCAAAACATTATACACATCCACAAATTTTGTATATGGGTTCGACATAACAAGCCACAATTTCAAAATAAATTATAATTTGTATGTAGCTATAGCCTATGTCAGCTGTTTATTTCAAGTTCAAATTGCAAACAAATATTTTTTCGGCGCAAATTAATAATTTTGTATGTCTACTAACAAACATCAGCTGATCGGCATTTAGATCATGATTAAAGGTAAGTGTAAACAATTAGGGTGTATTTCAGGATTTCGTTAATCGAGTCGATTTAAAATCGTATATGTAAATGTACTTTAAGTCTCATTATAAATTAAAAACAAATTTTAATTGTTCATCAGCTGTCAATTTATCTTCAGTAGGCAGCTATTTTGAATCGTAATGTATTTTGTAGCATACTTTAGGGAAAATGTAATTATTTTGGGTACAAAAGCAGGGTTGTATTTGAAAATATCTCAAATCGAGACATTGAGTGCGTTTAATTTTGTATGGTTTGTACTGAAAAATACATCTCTATCAAAAATAGAAAGAAGAAAATAGAAAAATATTAATAGAATTATTGTGTTGTGATCGCATTTTGTATTTTCCAATTTCAATTGTTGTAATTTTTCTTTCCATTTTCAATTTGAAAACAAATATTTTGTTTGGCGCAGCTGATGTTTTGTTGTTTGTTTGTATGTAAAAATCAGCTGATTTATTTCATGATTATATGTAAGTTTAAACTGTTTGTATTAATCGAGTTGATTTAAAATCGTACATATAAATGTACTTTAAGTTGAATAAGAAAAATCAACTCTTTATTTAGAGTCTAGCTACCCTAATTATACGTAAGACCAGTGATGTATTTTAGTAAATAGCAGAATTCAATTTGTTTGTAAGTGTAAATAGTGTGTAATTCTGGATTTCGTTAATCGAGTTGTATATATAAATACGAATTTTAATCGACTTTAAGAAGTTTAAGCCGTCAATAAGAAAAATCAATTCTATACGTCAGTTATAGTACGTTTACATTTAACCGGATTTCGTTAAACCAGTGGGTTTCAATTGCCAATTTCTTTGCATATATGTCAAATAAATCCTCATTAAGTGGGTTAACCTGCTAAAAAGTTCTAATGTATATGCCTTTTGAGGACACATTGATGTATGTAAATATACCATTAGCATATGTTTACACCAAATATGAATTGTTTTTTCCATTGTCGAGCTAATGTCAAAATGTGTGATTTAAATTGTCAGCTACCTTAATTTTACGTAAAACTAGTGATATATTTTAGTAAACTGGGGAATTCAATTTATTGCTTTCTTTTTTAATTTTGACTTAATGTACAACTCAATTTTTTTAATCTCATTTTCAAATTCCTCCCGCCATTCCCTTTAATTTAGGGGTTGTTTCCAATTGGATATTTTTTTCCTTTCGTTCGCATATGTGCATGGTATTTGACATATGGGAAACAACCATGTCCCTATTTTACGTTATGTTTTTGTTATTGTTGTTGTTTGTCGTTGTTGCTCTTTGGTTTGTCACAGACAATATCCTGCTATACGGTGGAGTATTTGCGTAAATTTGGTTATAGATAATGCGTTGACTGTTCAAATCAGAAGAGTATAACAATGTCATGTAAGAAAAAGTCTGGTTACTTTCAGCATCAAACTGCTTTCTTTAAAATTTTATTACTCTTGGTTCAATTGAATTGTTTTTTTCCTAATTTAATTTTGGTGGTGTCCCTTGTCTTTGGCACAAAATAATAAATTTCTGTGTGCGTGTGTGTGCGAGGAATAAATCGAATCTAAAATAAAGAAATAACAACGAATTGGAATTTTAGAGCAAAGCTGGCCATTGGAGCCAGAAGCAAAAAAAAAAGGACACAGAAAAAAAAATAACCAAGTAAACACAAAGTGTTGTGTGCTGGTTGGCCATTATGTGAGGAGCACAAGACAGATAGACGAACGAACGAAAGAAAATAAAAAAAATAAATAAACTGAGATTTGAGATTACAACGACGAAGAAGACGGTGTGGTAGTCCAACCAAAGAACAATTTGTACTCCCCAACAATAACAAACGAAACGAGAATTAGTAGCAAAACTGCTGGTGGCTTATCAACAAAATCGTAAAAATTTGCCACCTCAGAGTTCAGCATATGAAATGGCATTAACTAAACGTATAAAATGTTTCAAATATATGGTATACTGTTATATTGTCCTATTAGCGGTAAGTATTTACAAACAAAATAAATAAATTGCATATTACACACACACACTCACACATACATGCCATCACAGCAATATCCTTGCACATTTGTATGTCTGTCTTTCTGTCTCATTAAAAAGTCCTGTAGTGAAAATATGATGATGATGATGATTGCGCAACTTTGACACATATCTACATATGTTTATGTTTTTCCAACAAAAGGCAAGTGCATGCACACACATGTATGTATACGTTTGTGTATGTGTGTCAGTGTTGCGTATTTATCCTTAGAAATGTAAATAAAAACATCAGACAAACAATGAGTGCTACTCTATGCTCTATGTTAACACAATTTCTTATGACTGTTTTTTGTTATTGTTGTTGTTTCTTTGTTCTCATTTTCCCCTTTTCTCTCCCTCTTCCATCTCTAGGTCACTGGCTGTGCACAAATATTTTTGGGCACATCCCTGCTGTGGGGTCATTCCGGCCACTATGGCGTTGTACAAAATAGGCTATGGGCCCCAGCTGCCTTGCTCCTGTGTTTGGGTCCGGGTACATTTATTTTATGCTGGATTGGCTGTCAGGCCACCAATCAAAAGAAAAAATGTCTTTTGGGTCTGGTAAGTTGTAAAAATTTCTTTGCTCCCAATAATAGCCATTCATTTGATTTATCTTTTCTTTGTTTATTTTCATTCACAAGTTTGCCACCTTTCTGGTCATCAATATTCTAATACAATTCCTGTTGTGCGGCTGGTCCTTGGCTATGCGTGAACATTTGCCATCATCGGTGGAGATATATATCGATGATTCATTTGTCGAATTTTTGGATAAATTCTCCAGGACCAAGGTTGATAACCTACATTTATGGAATAGGATGCAATCACAGGTAACCTTGACACACACACACACACATACATACACAGGCACAGTTGCCAGCAATCATAATAATAACAAAAACAACAACACATTGAACTATGCTGTGCGTGTTATACATGCACACACACACTCACAAAGAAATTGTCATTGAGTCGAGTGTATACATAATTATTTGCTTGTGTGTGTGTATGCAACTTTGTGTGTACATTAGGTTGTAACGCATACTGAAAAACACCCAACATCCAAGGTCTACCAAATTGGGGTTAACCAATTTGTTATTGTTGTTGTTATTGCAATTTGTAAAACAACAAAAAGTTGAAGGTTTTCTCTTTTTTTGGTTGCATTGAAAGGGAAAGTGTTTACTTGCTTTCAAAAGGGGTTTGATGAATATTGAAATTATCTATTAATTAAAAAAAAACATTAATTTGTTTTGGAAAATGCTACTGATTTTATTTATCAATTCCTAATTCAATGAAATGCAATGTAAACCGCAACATTCAATGAAATGTAAAAACGCCCTTAAACATATGATATGAATGATATATGATACAAACAGCTGATGCTTCTTCGTACTTCCACATTAAATAATAAAAACTGTGAAATACAAAAAAAAATTAAATGTATTTGAATTTTGCCTTAAACATATGATATATTCAACAGTAATTTTAAGTGATTATTTATACATTTTATAGCAAAACCTGTGAAGTTTTGCAATGAAAAGGAAAGCCATTAAAATATATTTTTTTTTATAATTATTAAATTGATATGTGGTCTGTTCCAGCACTTTTTTTAATAGTAAATCTAGTAAAAGGGAAACATTTCAAAATCGTTCTCAGTGTACCAAAGAATTTAATAATTTAAGAATTTAAACACGGCCTTAAACAGATGATATGAATTATGCATGATACAAACAGCTGATATTTCTTCGTTATTCCGCATAATAAAAAATAATGGCATGGCATAATGAATAGGTAGTCCATTTAGCGCAGCTGATGTCTTGATTAACTGTTAAAGTGGGTAATTTCTAGCTGAATTCAATGTGCATTGTTGCCAACCATGTGAAATATTATATGGAAAAATTTGACAGATGGTTTTTTGTTTTGATACATCACCTTATTTTTGCATCATGAATAAAGCCATATAATATAAGGTCCGTTCCAGCACCTATTATACCATAAATAATAAATAAATAATATACCATATATAATAAACACAATAGGCGTTAATATGTTTCAACGAAAGAGTTTCGCCAAACATATTTATGTAAATCTACCTTTAGCTTAGCGAAATTAAATGTAAACATGGCTTTAAACATATGATATGAGTGATATATGATACAAACAGCTGATATTTCTTCGTACTTCCACATTTAATAATAAAACTAGTGAAATTAAATGTAAACACGGCCTCTAACATGATAGAAACAGCTGAACTTTTTCGTACTTTCACATTTAAGATTAAAACCAGTGAAGGACGAAAATTTTTCATTAAAATATTTTTTTTAGAATTACCAACTTGATATAGTGTTTTCATATAATATAAAATCCGTTCCAGAACCTATCATACCATGGAACAAGGTGTTAATTTGTTCCAACGAAATAGTTTCGCAAAACGTATTTTATGTAAATGTACCATTAGCTTAGCTTAGCGAAATTAAATGTAAACACGCCCTTAAACATGTGATATGAATTATTCATGATACAAACAGCTGATATTTCATCGTATTTGCACATTTATTAAAAAAGTAGTGAAAGGGAATAATTGTCCACTTTACTATGAGAGTAAAAGGCAATGCATACAAAGGTCTCCCAAATCCGGGTTAACCAATTGTAAAACAACACAAAAAGTTGAAGGTTACTTTTGCAGAGTATTTGGAAATATTTATTAGTTTTCGAGGGAGGTTTATTGAATATTGAAGTGAACAGAAATATTTATTACTTTTCGAGGGCGGTTTATTGAATATTGAAGTGGAAAAAATTGGATAGTTGTTTTATTGTATATTTTTATTTAAACATTAATATTTGATTTATACTACTAGCATAATCAAATAAGTGACCAGTAAATGCAAAAAAATTATTTCCTTTCCAAAAAATGTAAGAATATTCAATTTTTTTATAATTTTTCCATTAGTACTGGAACTGACCAATTACTTTTGTTTATGAAATATTTAATAGAATTAACTGTAAACACGACCTTATATTTGTTAAACATTATTCACAACTGACTTATGAGGTGTTCTCGAAGAGAACAAAGAATATAAATAGAGCTTCTAAATGTCTTGGGGTTAGCCATTTTTGTTGTTGCCATTGTAAAACAACAAAAAGTTTAAGGCTCTTTTTGCATATGTAATTAAATACAAACACTGAATTAAATGTATATACGCCCTTATCATTTCATAAAAATTAAACATAAAACAAACAGCTGATTTACTGAGTTCCCGTGTTTTTTAAATAGTAAAAATAATAAAAGGGAAAATGTCAAAATAACCTTGAGAATGCAAGTAAAGCATACAGAGGTCTCCCAAATTGGCGTCAACCAATTGTTTTTCCTGTCATTGTAAGAAGTTGAGAAAAATTATTTCAGTGAAAGTGACAGTATTTATTAGTCTACAAGGATCTTAAACATTTCAGTTTTCATTTAAAATACATATTTATTTAAAAATGTTTCTTGGAAACGTAGCAAAGAATACATCCAGCTAATATGTAATCATGATGCAATAATAAGGTGATGTATCAAAACAAAAACCTTTGTTTTTGTCTCGATTATCTGTCAAATTTTTCCATATAATATTTCAAATTGTTGGCAACACTGCACATCGAATTCAAGTAGAAATTACCCACTTTGACAGTTAATCAAGACATCAGCTGCGCTAAATGGACTACCTATTCATTGTGCCATGTATGTAATGTATGAAAACACTACTTTTATTTAGCTAACGGTGCGTTTAGACTATGCCTTCTAAATCGAGGCTCAATATCCTAACTGTTTAGACTAGTTTTAAAAACATTTATTTAAAGATGACAGTCAACTGTTATTTGTTTACTTATGCTGCTATATTTTTGATAAATTTTTTGTGTAAAGGCAGGGTTGTATTTGAAGTTATCTCGAATTATTGTAGGATTTCGAGCAAATCGAAATATTGAATATATAGAATAAATCCAGCTAATATCTATTGTATGAAAATGCTACTTATATTTAGCTAAATGTGCTTTTTGACTATGCCTTCTAAATCGGGGTACAAAATCCTAGCTGTTTAGAATAGTTTTAAAATTATATAAAGTTGATGATCGGCTGTTATTTGTTTACGTATGCTGCTATTTATTTATAACGTTTGAACGTTTGAATAATCTGAAGCGTAAAGCGTTGCCATTTTGGTACTATTAGAATAAATGATGCATTTTTTGTGTAAAAATCAGGGTTGTATTTCAAATTATTTTGATTTAGGATATGATTTCGAGCAAATAAAGATGTTGAGCGGATTTAATTTTTTTTTGTTTTTGGAAAATTCTGCTTTATTTATTCTTTAGTTATGAAAGCACTACTTTTATTTAACAAAATTTTAATGATCATGGCCTAAATAATTGATACCAATTGTAAATGTAAATGTTGAAAAATATTTCGATAAATAGTAGATTTTTGCAAGAACGGGAACGGAACATATGTAAACATCTATTTTTCTGGTGGTATGTGGATTTATTTGACATATATGCAATGGAATTGACAATTTAAGTCCACTGGATTTACTGAATCTAGTACAATGTAAATTCAGTCTTAAAACAGATTTACATATAACATATAATTATGATTAAAGGCTGGATCAGGGTTTATTTTCTTTATCAGACTGGATTTACATTGTTTATCATACACATTAAAATCATTTGCGGCGGGGTACTACTGAAATGCAACGCACTTTTCTTCAAATTGCAAACAAATATTTTTGGCGCAAATTGATAATTTTGTATGCATACTAACAAACATCAGCTGATCGGCATTTAGATCACGATTAAAGGTATGTGTAAACAATTAGGGTACATTTCTGGATTTCGTTAATCGAGTCTATATAAAGAAAAATATCGATTAATAGAAATTATTGCAGATTCATGAACAGAGCAACAATTTGTGAGAGAGTTGAACGATTTCCACTACCTCAACCCTCACAACTACCAACTACAAAAATGAAGCAATTAAACTTGTCTAGTGTGAATCAAGTTTGTACAATACAATGTTCCACATTGCAATAATATAATAACATGGTTTTATGTAAATGTAAACATAAAATATTTTATTCATGAGAAGAAATATATAATAAATATTGAATACGTTTCTTAAACGTCATTTACATTAGAACTTTTTACCGGTTTAACCTACTTCATGAGGATTTATTTACAATGGAACTGACAACTTAAACCTACTGGGTTAACGAAATCTGGTAAAATGTAAACGTAACATTGAGGTTTTTATGTATTGTTTTCCGGGACATTAAAAAAAAAAACATTAATTTTGTTTGCCCTATGTAAACGTAGTGTATAATTTTCTTAAGTTAGCAAATTCTGATACATCTTATAATTAACAATACTTTTTCTCACCTTAGCTACAATGCTGTGGCGTTGATGGACCACTTGATTATCGCCGTTTATCATTACCCTGGTCCTGCTGCTCGCGACCTGAAACCGCTTATGAATCAGCCTGCGATACTCATTATAAACGAGGCTGTTTAGCCGTTGTCTCCGAACAAATTAAATATACACTACTGATAACTGCATTTGGTGCTGCCATTATAGCCATATTCCAGGTGAGTTTCGATATATCCTGCAGAAGACCACAACAACAACATAAATTAAAAAATATCTTTTTTTAAATTTTCACAGAGTTTGGGCCTATTTTGTGTTGTTCATTTGGCCATACTCTATGGTAAAAACGACAATGGCTATGATAATAATAAACTTAGCAAGAAACGCCAGCAACAGTTTCTGCCACTCTCCATACAGGATAAACGCCAGGATATACCATCACCATTGAGTTTGTCACCCACGGCACCAGGGCATCGTGTGCTAAAAACTTCTGCACCCGGTGGTAAAAAATGACAGACGATTAGCTTTTAAGTGTTCAATTGAATTAAAACTATTAAAAAAAAACAAAACAAAAAAAAAATCATAAAAAACTACAAAAAAATTAACAAAAAAAATCAACCAAAAAAAAAAACAAAAAATGAAATGTTTTAGATTACTCTAATATCTCTCAAAACAGATATACAAAAACAAAAATACGAAATGAACAACCAACAACAACAACAACTACTAAATAACTAAACAACTAACACACAAACACATTCACACCTATTCTATAATTTGAGATGGAAATTAATAAATGTGGCCCTCAATTTATGTTTGTTGTTATTTTGTCATGTTCAATGTACAAAAACAAAACTAAAAGAAAAAAACGTAAAAAGTAAAAAACCAAAACATGCAAAAGCAAATAAGAGAATTATTGAAACAAATCTAACAAAATTTAACTAAAAATTGAAAAAAAAAATGAATGAAAACCAATAAGAAAAACTCAATTAAGAAAAATAAACTCAAACCAAATGAAAAAACAACCGCATAGAATTAGATTTCAATTTCATCAAATTTCGAAAAAGTAACAAAAACCAAGAAAAAAAAATTAAATTTGTAGTTTATCTTTCTTTGGAAGATCGTTAATTGGGAGATCGATTGTTGGGTATTTCTGTGTGTGTGTGTGCGAGTGGGGGGAAATGCAGCAAATGAGTATTTGTGTTTTTTTCTTAAATACAACTCTGTTAGAGGGAATGTTTGGGATGTTGCTTATGCTATATTTACATTGATCTTGTCTTGTCAGAGTTGATTTTTTACATGGGGATATTTTTGGTACTTAATATAATTTATAGGGGTTAAACAAGTCGAAGAAGAACCTGAATGTGAAAACAAGCAAGGAAATTGCAAATAAATTTTAAATTGAGAAAATTAGTATTTGGCTTTTTGGAATACAACTCTGTTAGAGAGAATGTTTGGGCTGTTGCTTATGCTATATTTACATTGATCATGGCTTGTCAGAGTTTGATTTTTTGCCATATTTTAGGTAAAAATTAAAGTGATTTACCAAATTTCGATGAGAATTTATATCAAAACATATGGCAGTGCTGTTGAACAAAAAAACAAATATATTTCAAGGTTTACATGAACGTTTGTTCATTGGAAATTGCATATAAATATGAAATGGTGCAAATGAGTACTGTTTTTTTTTTTGAACATTTGAAGTACTTAAAATATTACATGGTGAAGTTTATATAATTTACATGAAAACAAGCAAATATTATGCAACATTTACATTGAACGTGTTCTATGGAAATTGCAAATGAAATTTGAAATGGAGCATATTGAGTATTTGTGGTTTTCAAATACAACTCTGTTAGAGGGAATGTTTGGGTTGGTTATGCTACATTTACATTGATCTTGTCTTGTCAGAGTTGGTTTTTTTTAGGAACATATGAGCTACTGAAAATATTGCATGGGGAGTTTTCTGGAGATTAATCGTAATGTGTAGATAAGACCCTGATCATCAAAACAAGCTAATTTAATGCAACATTTACATCGAACGTGTTCTATGGAAATTGCATATAAATTTGAAATGTAGCAAATGAGTATTTGTAGTTTTTACATTCACATCGATCTTGCTCTGTCTGAATTGTTTTTATTTTTTTGAACATTTGAAGTACATAATTTATGCTGGCAAACAAGACGAAGAAGGAAATTTCATATAAATTTGAAATTGACCAAATGAGTATTTGTTTTTTCAAATACAACTCTGGGAATGTTTGGACTATTGCTTATGCTACATTTACATTGATCTTGTATTGTCAGAGTTGTTTTTTAGGGACATATGAAGTACTGAAAATATTACATGGGGAATTTTATGGGGATTTTATATAATTTAACAGACAGTTCAAACTTTTTGCTGTTGTAATCAGCTGTATTGGTTTTATACATGGCCTATAAATACGGTGACCCAGGGAGACCAGCTGGATATCTGCGTCACTCAAGTTTGTTATCAAAATGCATTATTGTGAATTGACTCCCATTATGAAAACGTAAACAAAGTCGAAACTTTTGACATTAGACTTGAGAAAAAACAGCTGTTTTGCGATTTCGATTGCAACCTGGGTGACCTTATTAATAGATCTTGATTTTATACTTATATTAAGTTGACAATCAGCTGTTATTTGTTTACATATGCCGCTATATTTATGTAAGACAGTGATGCACACGGTGTAAGACTAGTACATTAAGCTAAAACGGCTCATACACGTCAAACATGTGCTTTCAATCGGTGTGAATGAAATTAAAAAAAAAAGTTCAGTATTTCTTAAGTCGTCACTATCGTTGTTCATCTTCAATCTTTAAAAAATTCGAAGTGAAATTTTGTCGATTCGTTTGTGGCCTAGGAGCTTCACACCGATCAAACGTACATGTTTGACGTGTGTGGTCTCAACGACGACAAAAAAAAAAAAAAAATAAGCGTAAGAATCCATGTTAGTTGAGCCGACCGCTAGAGTGCAAATATTAAATAAATATATGAACCGTGATCTATTTAGAATCATTGTTCTGATGAAATGCAACACTGGCATATAATTGCAATGGTTGATTATACAGAGTTTACAAGAGGAGGAATAGGAGTAGACATTTTCGGTGCAACGCTAATATTTGACAGTAAATGTAGATGCAGGAAAAACTTTTCAAATTTTTAAAGGAAAATAAATATTGAAGAGCAGGTTCTGAAGAAGAACATAAATAAACATTATAGTAGGTTTACATTGTACTAAATTAACCAGTGGGCTTAAATTGTCAATTCCATTGCATATGTGTCAAATAAATCCTAAAAAAGTTCTAATGCCCATGGCACAATGAATAGGTAGTCCATTTTGTGCAGTGTTGCCAACCATTTGAAATATTATATGGAAAAATTTGACAGACAATCGAGACAAAAACAAAGGTTGTTGTTGTGATACATCACCTTATTATTGCATCATGTAGATGCCCATGGGCCAATTATAAGGTCGTCCGATAAGGCCAAATGATTTTCACCCGAGCTTACAAAATGCTTTCAATGTAGACTTATTCGTATGAAAACGTAAACAACAAATTTTACAGTATGGAGGATTTTCATCTAAAATTGCCGATAATATTCCCGTCTTGCACGACCTGTTTAATGGGCCTTGGTAGAAGCCGTTTTAATGTAAACAAAAATCAGCTGATGGGCTGTTATATTATTTCAATATCAAGATGTGTGTATATGTAAACAAACATCAGCTGACTGTCACCATTTCGATAACCTTCGATCATTTAATTGTATTTTTTTAGGTGTTATTAATATGTTCTATGCATTTTCTATTACATATTTGTAAATGATAATGAAATAAATAAATATTTTGCTGTAGGAAATATTTTGGTGAAATATATACAACTAATTTATACTAATTTTTCAATATTATAGAGGAAAAGTAGTTATCGTAGTAAAAATGTGTACATTATTGCAGGTTTTGGAACAGATATTATATTTGTGAAAGTTATTCGGTATTTTTTTTTTTCAAACCTAATAAACATCCTCATACAAAGAAAGCTATGAATGCACTACATATGACAAAAAGAATACCTTTAACCTCTCCATCCCTCTTTTTATTTCCCCTAAAATGAGTTCAAGGATAACTAGTATCCTTATAGTTTCTTTTTTTACGTATACATATGTATCTACTCATAAGTAGATATAAGTCATTACCACAAGCAGCAGCATCGTCATCTCAATGAATGGTAGTATCATCCGGACAAAGGACATACTTCGTTAACATAATTTATTTTTTTTCTCGAGAGAGAGGGGGAAAATATGTTTATATGCATCACAACAATTTCCAAATACTTCAATTTAGAAATTAGTTCAAGAATGAGGCGCGTCGGTGGTTACAGAAGATGTTAATAATTATGTGAAAAAAGTTCTATGTAACATAGCACACACACATACATACATGCATATGAGTGCAGCCTACATTATTTTGTAACTTTTTGAGAGCTACTTACTTTTGTGTGGACATTTGGAGGATAAAAAGAAAATGAGGATAGGCAAAGTGTTTTTTGACAACGCTCATAAAACATTTTTATTAAGACAAATTTCAATTTCCTCATAGAAATATATTATGGATATATAGAATAGAGTTTCTAAGAGACGAATAAATTTATTGGATTTTTTAACATTTTTGAATTATTCAAAAATGTGGCAAAACTTTTTAAATGTATAAAGGGAAAATCGAAATAAAATTTTGATTATTAGAAGGCATGATCGGTCACCCTATCAAAGAAACAGTATTTAGGCCAGAAAGGTTCAAAAATAAGTGAATTGTCCGATCAACGTTTCGTCGTTTGATCTATATTATTTCTGGCTACGAATTTCTGTATATTCCGTTAAATAGGCAAATGATGTACGAAATGGCGCCCAATGTGTCAGAATTCTATGACAGCTATTACTGCTTCTGTAAATACCGACAACGATAGAAAATCCGAGCTCAGGAAGAAGTTCCGATACCAACTGATGTATGAAATGGCGCCCAATGTACCAGAATTCTATGACTGGCGTTATTGCTTCTGCAAATATCGACAAGGATAGGAAATTCGAACTGTTGAGACACCTTAGCTATTGAAAGAATAAAAAACGTGCATGTCGCCCAGGAAGGAGTTCCGATAAAGTGGTAAATGGTGTACGAAATGGCGCCCAATGTATCCGAATTCTATGACTGCTATTACTACTTCTGTAAATCTGTTGGAACACGTTAGTGATGGGAAGGACAAATACCCGTTCACGTCGCTCAGGAACAACAGATAAAATAACTGCTTCTAAAACCAAAAATTTTGAAAAACTCCATATTTGTCCGTCGGCATTCCACAAACGTCACTACACCGCATTTGCAATAAAATTAGGGTCTAAACGGCATTTGTATTAGGACTTTGTTTCGAATTAACGTCCTCTATGAGGATATTTTTGGACATATATTTAATGGAATTGACGATTTAGATCTACTGGATATAATAAAACAATGTACTATTGCAAACGTACTATTAGGGCTTATAAACTTCCAAGTGAGTACAAGCAGTTCGATCATTAATGCTCAAGAAGGATCTTTTTCCGTGTACGTCACTCCGGAAAAGGTTCAGGTCATTTTGGGAGCATTGAATGTTTTTCAATTACGTTAGCAGATCACACAAGAGCTGCATAGCATACCACAAACCGAAAAATCGCATTGTAAAATGCGGTAATTTTACGAAATCAAATCGATCTGAAATGTCAATTCCATAGCGTATACGCAAAATAAAATCCATTTGACGTATACGCTATAGAACTTGATGTTTCAGATCGAATGGATTTCGTAAATTTAAATATGTCAGCTAAATCCACTTGATTTTTAAATCCTCAGTGTATTGTGTAAAGTTGCCCGTCAGCTGATGTAGCCAGTCACCTGATGTTGCCAGACAGCTGATATTGACGGTATAGGATATCTGATATTTATCGAAGGAATCATTAATAAGATATTTTTATTAAAACATTCTGAGAGACCATTCAAAGAATAGTTAAAAATGTTGTATCGAATACTTCAAATAAAGCGTATACGTGAAATAAATTCCACTTGACGTACATGCTATAAAATTGACATTTTAAGATTTCGTAAATCCAAAACTAAAATCGTAAATCGGTAAACTAAATACTAACTGTTCAGACTAGCCAGTCAGAGCCAGAGTTGTCAGTCAGCTGATTATTGAAATCTGGACTTTATCGAAGGAATAATTGAAAAAATGTCTTTATTGAAACATTCTGAGGGATCATTCAGAGAATAGCTTCCAATTAAGAATGGGGGACAACATTCCAATGTTATCCAGATAATTATCCCAAGCTCAAATCATGCATTATTCACGAATGGATGGTTTATAATTGTCTAAAGGTGATTAAAATACCTCATAAATCCCCAGATTTGATTCTCATAAAAAAATTATGGAGTATTTTGGAAGGAAATATTAGAGGTTTTAACATCTCAAGTATTGGAACCATTGTATATTTATTACAAGGTGAGGCAAATATAAAAAAATCGCCTGTTCTATCAAAGAGTTAAACTTCTTTATGTGGATTTATTTGGCATATATACAATGGAATTGACAATTTAAACCCACTAGATTAAAGCAATCCGGTACAATGTAAACGTACTATAAATGCCGCATTATGGATGAAATAAATATTTCATGATATTCTCTACTGGATTTTCGAAAGAAAAACAACCTTTCATTAATTTTCCGTGTTCTTAGTTGTGTTGGAAAAATATCAAATAAACACAACAATTTTTTACAGATGAAGCCACTACCTACAGAGTTGTTTTTTTTTTGTTATTCACCTCCACTTGCCATACTTTGTATTCTTGTACCACGATTTGAAGGAACATTTCAGACTTGAAATTGTTTAATGTTTATGTGTTGAAAAAATGTCAAAAAATGTGTTATTTTTTATATATGACAGATGAAGCCACTACCTACAGAGTTGCTTTTTTGTTATTCACCTCAAGTTGTCATAACTTTTATTCTTATATCATGATTAGAGTCGGAAATATATGGAAAATTTAAGGCTTCAAATTTTTTAATTATGTGTTGAAAAATGTCAAATAAACACAATTACTTGTTGCGTGTGTTTTTTTTTTATATTTGACAGATGAAGCCACTACCCACAGAGTTGATTTTTTGTTATTCACGTCTAGTTTTCATAACTTGTATTCTTGTACCACGATTTGAACTCTAGAATATAAGGAACATTTCAGGCTTCAAATTTTTTTTAATTATGTTTTTAATATTTGGCAGATGAAGCCACTATCTACAGGGTTGCTTTTTTAAGCTTTTATGAAGCAACCCAAAGCCACATGCCAGAAATTTTTTTATGTGTCTCCCCCTTAATGTGTTAATAGATTTTCAAAATGTTGTGAGGTGATTATCGGGGACAGTGCGAGTTATTTGGAATATCTCTTTTTTATCTATTCCACAACAAG
Source organism: Musca vetustissima (assembly GCF_032173495.1). Taxonomy (NCBI): domain Eukaryota; kingdom Metazoa; phylum Arthropoda; class Insecta; order Diptera; family Muscidae; genus Musca; species Musca vetustissima. Next base: position 186,502 of record NW_026880143.1, read on the forward strand.
TGTCGTCATCATTTACAAAATTTATACCAAATATTAATTGTACATATGTATAAATTTAAGTACTTGATATTGTTTAACATCAACAAAAACGTCAGTAGCTGACGTAGTCTTGCAATGCTATGCCATGTTAAATCTAATAATAATAATGAATTACTTAATGCTAAACTGAAAACATATTGGACTAATGGAATTAAAAATCAACAAAGCATTCTTGCATGTGGAAAATTTGTGTGTGTGTGCGGCAAATAATGTTATCTAGAAGCTGGGCCAAAATGTGTGTTGGTCTAACCGCAAAAAAATTAAATGATGGGGAAATTATGTTATTAACAGAACAAGTCAAACACTTGACAGTCAGCGAGCCAGGCAGCTAACCACCCATCCAACCACCACCCACTTAGCCACTATTTAACAAATATGTAACTGAATGCCGATATAGTAGTTAACAACAGATTGTGCGTGTAAATGTGGTTGGTTGTTGCTGCTGCCGCTGCTGATGATGGTGTTGAGGATTTTCTAGTATTTTGTTTGATCATATGGCTGAATGGTTGTTTAGTGGTTACACAAATGAGACAAATCCTTAAAACAACACCAGCCATCCATCCATTCATCCCACCCAATGCATTTGTGATGATATGGTAGTGGCGGATACTTTCTCTCTATTTGTTGTGTTAATTGAAACAGGCGGCTATTGCGTCCTCTTTGTTGCGGGATTTCCAACTATATAAAAGCCAAGTGTCAAAGTGAAAAGTCATGCAGTGTTCGGTGTTCACTTTTAGAAGTAACCTCACCCAGCTAAACAAAACGACAAGCGAATTTTATTTCAAAACGAAAATAAACGAAACAGTATTCCATATTTTGTGAAAAATATATTTTTTGAAAAGTGTTAAAAACCCCAGAAAATCAAAAATGAATTTCTATATTTTGTCAGTATTATTGTTGGCTGCCTATACCATGGCCATGCCACAAAAGGTAAGGTGTCAATTAAAATAAAATATATATTTTTTCCTAATTTTTTTTATATTTTATTAAAAAATGTTTATTTTATTTCTTTTCATGTACCTCCCTCGTCTAGACCCCATTGAGTAAGTATATGGGAAAACCCTTTTGAGAGAATTTGGATATTCTTCATACAAGTCCGTTATTGAATTTGTATTGTGGCCTGAACCCTTTAAGGCTATGAAGCAACTTCTAATATAGTGTTTACATGCTGATATAAGAGTGGTTTACATGTTTGTTGCAGAAAATATATTCGATAACAGATTTTTCTATTAGAAATGTTTTCGATATTTTCCCATAGAAAATATATTCGATTATACCTTTTCCCTCAGAAAATGTTTTCGATAATAATTTTTTTTGTAGATAATGTATTCGATAATAATTTTTTCTATAGAAAATATAATCGATAATACATTTTCCTAGAAAATGTTTTCGATAATAATTTTTTTGTGGAAAATGTATTTGATAATAAATTTTTCCATAGAAAATTTATTCGATAATACATTTTGATACAGAAATTGTATTCGATAATACAATTTGCTGTAGAAAATCGTTTCGATAATACATTTTCCTACAGAAAATGTATTCGATAATACATTTTCCTACAGAAAATGTATTCGATAATACATTTTCCTACAGAAAATGTATTCGATAATACATTTTCCTACAGAAAATGTATTCGATAATACATTTTCCTACAGTATTCGATAATACATTTTCCTAAAGAAAATATATTCGATAATACATTTTCCTACAGAAAATGTATTCGATAATACATTTTCCTATAAAATGTATTCGATAATGCATTTTCCTATAGAAAATGTATTCGATAATACGTTTTCCTAATGGAAATGTATTCGATATTACATTTTCCTGTAGAAAATGTAATCGATAACACATTTCATTATAGAAAATGTATTCGATAGTACATCGACTTATAGAAAATGTATTCGATAATACAATTTTCATATAGAAAAAGTATTCGATAATACAGATTCTTATTGAAAAAGTTTTCGATAATACATTTTCTTACAGAAAATGTATTCGATAATACATTATCTTATAGAAAATGTTTTCGATAACACGTTTTCTTAATGAAAATGTATTCGATAACACATTTTCTTGCAGAAAATATATTCGATAGTATTTTTATTATAGAAAATGTATTCGATAATACTTTTTATTAAAAAAATGTATTCGATAATACATTTTCTTATAGAATATATAATCGATAATTCATTTTCTTACAGAAAATGTAATCGATAACACATTTCCTTATAGAAAATGTAATCGATAATACATTTTCGTATAGAAAATGTAATCGATAATACATTTTCGTATAGAAAATGTAATCGATAATACATTTTCGTATAGAAAATGTATTCGATAACACATTTATATGTAAAATGTGTATTCGATAACATATTTCCTTTTTGAAAATGTATTCGATAACAGATTTTCCTATAGAAAATGTATTCGATAATACATTTTCCTATAGAAAATATATTCGATAATACATTTTCCTATAGAAAATCTATTCGATAATACATTTTCTTATAGAAAATCTATTCGATAACACATTTTCGTTTAAAAACTGTAAACGATAATACATTTTCCTATAGTAAATTTATTCGATAACTCATTTTACTATCAACAATGACTTCGATAACACATATTCTTTTGTAAAATTTAATCGATAATTATTTTTTTTGTAGAAAATGAATTCGATAACAGTTTTTCTTATAAAAAATGAAATCGATAATTCATTTCTCTACCGAAAATTAATTCGATAATACATTTCTCTATTGAAAATGCATTCAATAACATATTTTCGTATAGAAACTGTTTTCGATAATTGATTTTCTGTAAGAAAATCCTTTCGATAATACATTTTCTTATCGAAAATGCATTGGATATGCGATTTTCTTACCGCAAACCTAAAATTTTCTTACATAAAATTAAAATATTACAACATGTGAACCCTGCTTAACATGTCATTATTACCCTATGTACTGTACAAGCAAATATCAATTATAATATTTCCCGCCATTTTGTTTGTTTTGCTTTGTTTCCTTTTAGCTTCCGAAGAGGAATTTGGTGCAATTCGAGGTAATCAATTGCATGATCGTTACCAGATGTTTGTTATTGCACCCGTGCGCACCACCGATGATCACCAACGCCACAGCTTAGATGCTATACGAGGTTTGAATGACAATGATTTGCTGTCATTTTTATATTCCAAACGGCTGGTAGATAAACGAAGCTTGGATAGTATCGGCGGTGGTCATTTAATTTAAGGCCTCACACAATCACTTAAAAAAGACTTCAGTTGCCCCACAATTATTATTTTGTTTGATTTGATTTTGGATATATAAATGAATGAGTCGGAACAAAGCATGTCGCATGTGACTAATAATTTTTAAGTTTATTTAATTGAAACTATTTAGCTTTTTGTTTTAGTTGATAATATAGCATAACTAACACATTATTTATTATTATCGATAACCATAATTAATCAATAATCTATTTCATTGTGTATAGCAAATGACATATCTACTAAATATATAATATATACTATAAGCATGATAAACTGGTAATTTGCATGACAATAATGGCATTAGACAATAAATGCCGCCAAAAATATAACAAGCATAAACATAAAAAATTTATTGTATTTCTTTCTTCGATAACTTTTTCCCATCACTTTAGCTTACTTGAATTCAGTTAATGCGGATTCCACACAAGTTTTACGGTAGTATAAACGATCTTGAATGATTTTTTATTAATACTTTATATTTTTTTTATGTATTTCAATATTTAATTATTGTGTTCACTTTTCTACAGCCGACTACTACTCTCCAAATTAATAGCCCAATGTGAAAATCAATCGAAATCTTTACGCAGCAATTTGTGTTCCCGCCTCCTGGAAGAAGTCTACTATACACCTGAATTGCAAATTCCCTCGGATGTTACCAAAGTCAAGAAGAATTTCGATGAAATTGACAAGGCATCGGCCAGTTTTAGCACTCTCAATCAATTGATTTAAAATGCCGTCCATGATCGATAACGAAAGTTGAAATTACCTACGAGAAATTAATTGGTGTCCAGTTGTAATATTACAAAAGATCAACTTAAGTTTTTTAATTTTATTTTCGTTTTTATTTTATTTTTATTTTAAAAATCAAGCAACGTTGTGAATTTACATTTAATATAATGATAATTATTTAATAAATTAGAAAAGAAAAATTAAAAAAAAACACACACACACAATTCGTTATTATTACTTAAAGTTATAAGGAATACTTAAGGGTGAGACACATAAAAGGATTTCAGGCAAGCTTAAAATTAACGATGAAAAACGGAAATATAAGTCTTATATTTCTTTATAATTTGACATTTTAAAATAAGCAAATTAAAGAAGCTTGTCTTAAACCATTTTATGTGTCTTCCTTTTAGCTTCGGAAATATTTACCCTTATATGTTAATTGCTTAATGAATATGTATTAATATAATTAAAACAGTTAATACGTTTTATAGTACGTTTACATTTAACCGGATTTCATTAACCCAGTGGGTTTCAATTGTCAATTCCTTTGCATATATGTCAAATAAATCCTCATAAAGGAGGTTAACCCGGTAAAAAGTTCTAGTGTAATACCGTTAATAAGAATTACGAAAATATTGATTGAAAATTTGTTACAGAGAATATGAAACCAGGGAAATATGTATGTAAACGTAAACAAATAAACAGCTGACTATCAACTCTACAACATTTTAATATCCGTCTAAACAGCAGGTTACTTTGTATCTCATAGTACATTCAAATTCAAACTTTCTTTGTATGATAAACATCAAATAAAATATCTCAAATATCAAAAATAGTCTTAGAGTTCGATTTCCTCGTTATAATTTTAGTGGATTATGTTTGACGGAACTGACATTTAAAATAGAGTAAAGATCATAAATCTAAGAGTATTTTAGATTTTTTCTTCATGAATTTACTAATAGAAATCTGCTGTTTAATGATGTATACTTGGCATAAGTTGGTACGCAAAATATGAAATCAGTGAAATATGTATGTAAACGTAAACAAATAACAGCTGACTATCAAATCTACAACATTTTAATATCCGTCTAAACAACATGTTACTTTGTATCTTAGAATTCGTGCCGATTTTGTAGACATGATCTAAATCCCTCATAGTACACTCAAATTTAGACTTTCTTTGTATGATAAACATCAAATTAAAGATCTCAAGTTTTTAGTTTTAAAGTTGGATTTACTCGTCATAATTGTAGGGGATTATGTTTGACGGAACTAAAATTTAAAATTGAGTAGAGGTCATAAATCTAAGAGTATTTTAGATTTTTTCTTCATGAATTTACTAATAGAAATCAGCTGTTTAATGATGTATACCTGACATAAGTTGGTACGGAAAATATGAAACCAGGGAAATATATATGTAAACGTAAACAAATAACAGCTGACTATCAAATCTACAACATTTTAATATCCGTCTAAACAGCAGGTTATTTTGTATCTTAGAATTCGAGCCGATTTTGAAGACATGCTCTAAATGCCTCATAGTACATTCAAATTCAGGCTTTCTTTGTATGATTAACATCAAATTAAATATCTCAAATATCAAAAATAGTCCTAGAGTTCGATTTCCTCGTCATAATTTTAGTGGATTATGTTTGACGGAACTGACATTTAAAATAGAGTGAAGGTCATAAATCTATGAGTATTTTAGATTTTGTCTTCATTAATTTACTAATAGAAATCAGCTGTTTAATGATGTATGCTTGAAATTAATTATTACCAGGAAATAAGAAACCAGGAAATATGTTCTATTCTACAACATTTTAATACCCGTCTAAACAGCAGGTTACTTTGTATCTTAGAATTCGAGCAGATTTTGTAGACATTATCTAAATGCCTCATAGTACATTCAAATTCAGACTTTCTTTGTATGATAAACATCAAATTAAATATCTCAAATATCAAAAATAGTCCTAGAGTTCAATTTCCTCGTCATAATTTTAGTGGATTATTGACGGACCTGACATTAAAGGTTATAAATCTAGGCGTATTTTAGATTTGTTTATCATAAATACTAACCAGCTGATTTGGTTAAGAATGTATACGTTACATACGATCAGCTGATTTTAAATCCTTAAAAATCGTTTTCCTAACAAAAATGCCATGACATAACTATACAAGGTAGTCTCATGCAATCATATGTTTACAATTTTTCATAAATTAGCTTTTGACAACATTCAGCTTTCAAAATTTAAACAAAAATTTCTTCTATCAAAATGTACGCCAATCTTGTGTTCAGTGCAAATCTTTTTGAGTCATTTATATTTATTAATAATTTTAAGTTCCCTGCCTATAAAACCTATAAATATAAATTTCAACATTCTTAGTAAAATCTTGAGAACAATGTGGAAAATATATTTTTTTTAATTTGTTGAAAATTTGCCAATCGTCATGCGTAACATTTTATGGAACTTATTTTCCATTTTATTTGAAATTGATATATAAATTCCATATTGAGAAGGGTTGCCATTATCAATTTCTCAAATGAGACTACCTTGTATAGTTATACCATTTTGTATGATAAAGCAAGATGAAATGGTGCATGTAAATCCGCTTTAAGCGTATTTTAGATTTGTTCATCATGAATTTATTAACAGAAATCAGCTGGTTATGGATGTATACTACATGACATACGATCAGCTGTTTGGTTTTGGAACAGCTGATTCCTTCAAAATAATTATCCTTACTAAAATTCTTGTTCGTTTCATTAAAAATTTACCTTAATTCAGCATTTAAGTAAATATTTATTGAAAATTACAAAAATAACTATTTCAGCATTTAAAATTAATATTTTTTGCTCCTTTAATCCCATACCGTTTTTTTTTTTATCTAATTTCTTTGATTAGGGCAACCCTACAATTATTTTCTCGTCAGTTGTTTTGTGTTTTCATTAAAGCCGGGTACGAGTAGTTTGTCTCGGGAGTTTCGCGAGTTGTGTTTTCTTTCATGTCGGTAATCAGTGTTTGTTTTTCTTTGTGTGTTTTTGTCATTTTGCCCCTCCTGTCATTATCAATATTTTAATACCTTATTGTAAATCGAAATTATTGACAAAGTGAAGTGAAAATTGTTTAATTCAAGTATTTTAATTGAATTTGTCAAATCGGTATTGAAAATATAATTATTTGATCAATATAAAATGTGTTGTTAAATAAAAATGGACTGTGTGTTTCTTTCTCCCATTTGTTTTTTGTTTTGGTCAGTGGCCATTTCGTGGCTTCGTTTGTTTACATTTCGTCTCGTCTCATCATCGGTTGTCTGAACAATCGTTGCCGTCACAGTGGCCGTCATCGTTTAATCTCTGTTTTTCTCATCAGCATTGGAGAGTAAAGAAATGGGACATGAGCTTTTCTTCAAGGTAAGAATTTTATATTAAAGCGGCCCACACACGTCAAACATAAGCTAGGCTACACACATCAAACGAATCCACAAAACTTCATTTTTAAAGCGAGGAGATGCACAGTGATCGCAAAAAACGAAAATTTTCACATAATTTAATTTAAATTTTATTTCATTCAAACATATTTGTTTCCCACTGCAGGTTAAGTGTAAAAAACATCTATTAATTCTTCCAAAAAAAGTGTGCATGTCCTTGACATTGTCCGCTGATCCGCACTCCACAAAATTTTATAACAAACACATTCACAAAACGATTTTTTTTTAATTTCTTTCGTTCGGGGTACACACTGTACCACAAACGTTAAACATGCTCGACGTGTGTGGGCAGCTTAAGGCGACTTCAGGCTTGTCATGTTAAGTTGGCTTCCTTTATTGTAAAAAAATAAAGGTGAACATACACCGAATAAAAAAACAAACACAATTATTTTACAAAAAAATTTCAACAAAACGAAAAATATGTATATTTTATTCAATAATTTGAGCTCCAATATAAATTTATAAAAAAACGAAATATATGAATACATAAAAACATACATAAATTTTTCATTAAATACATAAATACAATTGAAAAAGGGAAGAAAATAAAATTTTAAATTCGGTTTTTTTCTTGGGGCAAACAAAAAATTAAATCCAATTAGTTATTATAATAATTATTATTGTGTTCGTTGCTTAACATATTTATATTTTTAATTTTACTTGTTTTTTTAATATATAAGGATAAGGAATATGATATTTGTGTTTTGTATATTGCTAACTGTACAAACAAAATGATGATTTATAATTAATAATAAAAATGTGTTGCGGTGATAATGTTGTATATGATTGGTTAGAATGTATGTGATTTGTGTGGTGTTTTAGTTTTTTGTATGTGTGTGGATTTACAATACATATTTTTTTCTTTTAAAAATAAATTAAACAAAATTGAAAAAAATAAAGAAAATTTACAATGGACAAATGAAATCTGAAAGAGATGCATGATAAATTTGTGAGTATTGAGTATTTTTTGTTGTTGTCATTGTGGATGGGTGTATTTGATTTCTTAACCTAGTAAAATACATTGATTGCAATCAATATTTATTGATAGTAGCCAACTGGAGCTCAATTTTTGTTTCTAAAGAGGGGAAACACATAAGAGGACTTCAGGCTTGGCATGTTAAGTTGGCTTCTTTTTTGTAAAAGAATATAGGAGAACGGCGTTCAAATTCAAGTTTGACTTTGATATTCCTTTTATAAATTGACATTTAATACAAAGCCAACTTAAACCTCTTTTGATATGAGCTAATTTATTGTGTGTCCAGTTGCCTTTATAAAATGCATACAATAAAAATTGATGTATCGCCATGCAATTGAATATTTAGGGAAGGAATGGAAAGAGAAATATGTTTCGATGTATAAAATATGAAAGATAGGATAATATGTATATAATATTGTACATTATAGGCATATATCGATACCTATAGTTTTGAAAAATTTAGGAAAAGAAAATACTTCATTTGAAATACATAGTCAATAGGGTAAAAAATATTTACGACCTTAACGTATAGATTGACACTTCATCACTTTGTTGTGTGCTGTCACTTTTTTTCTCACCGTTATCGACATTCTGGAATTTGACAACGAACTCCCTAATATTTTGTCATTTATTTGAAACAAGGCCTAAAAATAAGGACGTCCAGGGAGACCAGCTGGATATCAGCTGCCTCTTAAGGTTGCTGTCAAAATCCATTATTGTGAATTGAGTTCCGTTATGAAAACGTAAACAAAAGCCAGATTTTTGACATTAGACCTGAGAAAAAACTACTGACTTTCGGTAACTGGGTGACCTTATTAATAGATCTTGATTTGAAATATATGCAAAGGATATGTAAACGAGATATAAATTTATGTTAAAGGCAAGATCTATTAATAAGGTCACCCAGCAAGCGAAAGTCAGCTGTTTTTTCTCAAGTCTAATGTCAAAAAATTTTACTTTGTTTACGTTTTCATAATGCAGGTCAATTCACAATAATGGATTTTGACAGCAAACTTAAGAGACAGACCAGCTAGATCTCCTGGATGACTTTTTTAATAGGTCTTGCTTAAGGGTAGGTTGCACGAGCCATAAATATCACATGTGCTGTCACTTTTTGCTGGGCATACAAAATAGGAAAATTTGACAGCACATATGGCATTGATAGTTCGTGTAACATAACCTTTATGGAACATATGCTTGTCATTTTAATTGCCATTTCCTCATATAAATGTCAAATAAATTACGTTTACCAGAAAATGTTTTGAATTGGCAAGTCTAAATTAAAAGAAATGTTCCCTCAGTTTACTCAAATTCATTTTTTCTACTTTTGGGAATTGATTTTGAAATTTTGAAAAAAATTGAAGGGCTTTTAAACTACATAATTCATTCTGTTAAAAAAAAAATGTCAATTCATAACGTATACGTCAACTAAATTCCAAGGTCTATTAATAAGGTCACCCAGGAAGCCATAGTCATAGTGTTTTTTTTTCTCAATTCTAATGTCAAAAATTAGACATTTAATGTCAAAAAATTGGGCAGAAGCCATAGACAACTGTTTTTTTTAAGTTTAATGTGAAAAAATTGGGCATTGTTTACATTTACATAATGGAAGTCAATTCACAATTATAGATTTTGACAGCATACTTCTGGATGAACAGATGTATAACAGAATCAGCTGACACACAGCTGGGTATCAGCTGGCTCCCAAATTTGTTCTCAAAATCCATTATTGTGAATTGACATCCATTATGTCTTCATAATGGATGTCAATTCATAAACAAAGTCCAAATTTTTGACATTAGACTTGAGAACTAACAGCTGACTTTCGCTAGCTGGGTGACCTGTTTAATAGACCTTGTTAAATTCTAGTCATAAAATCAGCGAATTTAATTTGACATATACCCGATGGAATTGACATTTGAAATTGAGTGTGGTTTCCGCAAATCTAAACACGCTTTAATATATATAGGTATCGATAACTCCCACCAACTTCTGTTTGTTTTCTGCCCAATTTTTGTTTTCGACATTTAACCTAAATATGCAAATGGATTATAGGCAGGTGGGAAATAACCAGGGAATGGATTAGCTGTTGGTTGAACCGGCACCGATGTCGTTACATATGTTGTCTGGACCGTGGGTACCACATGTGTCGAATAGAGCGTGGTGTATGCCGTCTTTGCACCAAATGTCAATTTCAATACCTTACTTTCTGTCTGTGTAACAACGGTTTGTTGTACGACAGGTGATGTGATAGTTTGGAATTGTTGCAACTGAGGCAATAGGAATGGATTAGGCAATGATGTTGGTGGCAGTATTGGTGCCGGTACTGTTGTGGTGTCCACAACATATTCGGTCTTCTCTACAACACCCTTAGCCTTGGACAAGGTGCGATAGAATGTTGATGGTCCATTTGTAATGGGTACAACATATGAATCCCATATAGTTTCCAATTTAATGACCGGTCGGGAATTTGTAATGATATTGGGGAAAAGATTTTGTGGATCTGTCGAAAGAGTTGGCAATATGGCGGCGGAGGTTTTATTACCATGTCCCAAAACATCCAAATGATCCAGGTGGTGTTTATGTCCCGATTCGTGGCTAGATTCTTGATTGTTATTCTCATCACCGAATTCCAAATCTAAATTAATTTCCGAACCTGCTTCATCCAGATTGCCAACAAAATCTTGGAAACCATGGAAATCTTTAGTTTCCATATCGGGAGAAGTGGTCTTGACCACGGTTATTAAGCTTGTCATATCTATGGTTTGAACTAAGGTGTGATATGAGGTTAGATTATGTAGTTCATTGATAACCGGTAGAATTTGTGTTTTTAATTTTTGATTGACGACGCTGAAGGATTCGGTTACCGTTTCCAAATAGGGGGTGTACGAGTCGTTGTTAACATAAATGGGGGCCAAGGTTATAACACTACCCATTAGTAGGCCGCTGCTTGGTTTCTCGCTTGCCGCTAAAATATTTTCGGTTAAGGGTTCATCATCATTGCGTGGTTCAATTGATGGTTCACTTGTTAGGAACTTTTCAATGGTTGAGGTTACCGTAATATAGCGGGTCTTTTTCAAAACGCCAGCCTGTAAATGGAATGGAAGAGGGAAGAATATTTAAAAAAAATGATTAGAAAATTAAGAAATGTCACGAGTGTTAGTGAATATTGGTTAAAATGCATTGTGTAATAACGCCTATAAATATCAATAAATGTCTCCATGTGATCTACCCTATAATAACAATTGTTATTGGTATTAAGGCATTTTAATAAGGCCATCCAAGAAGTAAATAAAACCTGTGTTTTTAGGTTAATGTCAAAAATGTTAACGTTTTCATAACTAAAAGTCAATTCACAATAACAGCAGCTGATCCAAGATCTATTAATAATGTCACCCAGCAAGCGAAAGTCAGCTGTTTCTCAAGTCTAATGTCAAAAATTTGGTCTTTGTTTACGTTTTCATAATAAAGGTCAATTCGCAATAATGGATTTTTACATCAATCTCGAGAAGCATCTGATATTCATCTGGTCTTCCTGTATGACATTATTAATAAATTTCGACGTTTTTATAATTTATTGTCAATTCACAATAAAAGCAATTTGAGAAGCAGCTGATTTACAACTGAACCAACATCGTTTAATAATGTCAGCCAACAAGCGAAAGTCAGCTGTTTTTTCTCATGTCTAAGGCCAAAACATTGCACTTTTTACGTCTTCATTATGGGAGTCAATTCACAATAATGGTTTTTGACATCAAACTTGAGAAGCAGCTGATATGCAGCTGGTCTTCCTGGATGACCTTATTAATAGGCCTTGAACTGATCTTTCTGGTTGACCTTATTAATAAGCCTTGATTGGAGAATATTTTAACACAAATCCACTAAAATGAAGTTCTCGGGGGAGATTTGGTTCAATTAGAAATATACCCAAAAAATGACAGACAAAAAAAATTATATTTTATTGTAGCTACAGATTTCTTGTGGTCGGTGACTTATAGTGAAATTTAGTGTAGAGTATTTTATCCATTCACACCTTTCTGTTAAAATGAAATATAGATGGAGATAGTGGCCAAAAATTGAACTACGCCAAAAATGACGTAAAATGGTATTAGTTCTTATATAACAGAATTTACAGTGATATTATCTTGAGATATGTTTTATTTACAGTTTTCTTTTGTTCAATGACCCATGGTGAAATTTTCCGTAGAATATATTATTTATTGACATCATCTCCCTAAAATGAAATATAGAGGGCGTTCTCTACACATTTATACAATACGCAAAAATGACCTAAAATTACGTCCAATATTATACATTATGGTAGTGGATATTTCTCTATATGTCTTATATCTCCTGATATATTTTATTCGGTGACCTATAGTGAAATTTTCTGTAAAACATATTTTCCATTGACATAATCTCCCTAAAACTGAATATAGGGGGAGATATGGGTCGAAAATGGAAATACTCAAAAATAGCCTGAAAAATATATTATTTTTTACATACGTAAATTTTCTGTGACATTTTCTTGATGTACATATTTCATCTACAGTTTTCACTTGTTCAGTGACCCATGGTGAAATTTTCCGTAGAACATATTTTGTATTGACAACATCCCCCAAAAATGAAATATAGAGGGCGTTCTCTACACATATAAGCAATACGTAGAAATGACCTAAATTACGTCAAAAAATTATACATTTTGGTAGTGGATATTTCTCTATATGTATTATATCTCCTGATATGTTTTCTTCGGTGACCTATAGTGAAATTTTATGTAGAATATTTTTTCCATTGACATAATCCCAGTAAAATTAAGTATAGGGAGAGATATTGGTCAAAAATGGAAATACTCAAAAAATGGCCGAAAAATGTATTATTTTTTATATACGCAAATTATATGTGACATTTTCTTGATATATATTTCATATACAGTTTTCACTTGTTCAGTGACCTATAGTGAAATTTTCCATAGAATAATTTATTCATTGACATCATCCTCATAAAATGAAATATAGAGGACGTTCTCTCTACTTTTATACAATACGCAGAAATGACCTAAATTACCGTCCTTTATTCTACATTTTGATAGTGGATATTTCTCTATATATCTTATATCTCCTGATATATTTTTTCATTGACCTATAGTGAAATTTTCCGTAGAACATATTTTCTATTGACATCATCCCCCAAAAATGAAATATAGAGGGCGTTCTATACACATTTATAAAATACGCAGAAATTACCGTATTTTATTACGTATTCATAATTTATAGACAATTCACAATAACAGCAAGCTTGAGAAGCAGCTGGTTGATAGCTGAACCAATTTCTCTATGTGATCTACCCTATTAAAATTGTAGTTATGTGTAGATCACACCTAACAATTTTTCCTCTACCTTTGTTAATCAATTTCAATTCAATTTCTTTTTTTTTACCAAAATTTAAATCATTTCCAAATTATAACCTTACCTGAAATATAAAAGGCTTCTTAATGGTGGCAATCTCATAATAGGTATCCTTAAAATCGACGGGTGTTGAAATCTCCACATTTATCGTTTCGGTAAAATATTTTTGTTTACCCTCTTGATCGATATTATTGAGAACGGCACCATTTTGTGAACCTTCAAAATCCAAGTCGCTTTGATTGTAAATTCCATTACCGTTGAGGAAATTATTATTTTGGAAATTATCAGATAGAGCCGGTTCCGGATATACTGATGAGACATTGGCCAAGCCCAATGGGCCATTTACCTCTACATTTGGTTTACGTATCGAAACACGCGGTTTCGGTGAGGTTTTGTATTGCCAACGACCGGGAGTGCGATTCAATTTCGTAATATGTAAATTATTGTTACTTTCTAAATCGGGATTGGAAATTTGTAGTTTGGGTTTAAATGCTCGTTTAACGGTGGCCTCGGTGGTGGTTGTTGTGGTGCCGCTGCTGCTGTATCTGGGTTTTGTTGTGCTCGATGATGACGATGAAGATGATGATGAATGTTTGTTTTTGTTTTTCCTAAAATGAAAAAAATCACAAAAAAAGAAGAAAGATGAGAAAAGGGAGAAAGCCAAAAAAGTTTTAATTACATAATATTTTGGAATTTGTTAACCAAAACAAAAAATGATCAAAACAAAATAAATTATTACCTCTTGGGCTTGTTACGCGAACCCGATGATGATGACGATGACTTAACAATGACAACATCTTCTTGGGGCTGTGGTGTGGTTGTAGTAGTGCTGGTTGTGCGATGCGACCCCTTTTTACCGCTTTTTCTTGAACTTGAGCTAGAAGATCCGCTGCTGCTGCGATGACTTGGTGCCTTAGAACTAGCCGTCACTTTGGGATGCTGAACCGGAGCAGCTGTCTTTAGAACTTGCAAAGTCGATGATGATCGAATTTTATGTTTTTTATTTTTATGCGAACGACTGGATGAAGCCACTGTGGAAGCCGTAACTCTGGTGGCCAAAACACTACTGGTGGAGGCAGTATTCTTTTCGGGTGTAACAACAACGGCTGGGCGGGAATTTTTATTGTTTGGTCTCAAACTAACCACACGATAATTTTCTTCAACATATTGTGGTGGTTGTCGTGAAAGTAAATCATATTCCGGATCGTGGACAACATTATCGATTATTATGGATGGTGTTGTGGAGTGAGAAGAGGAAGACGACGAAGAAGATGATGATGCTGCTGATTTTTGTGTTACACTTTTGGGCAACTGAACTGGTTTGGCTTTTGATGTGGCGGTATTTGCTGTTGCTGCTGCTGGCTCTTGTGCAGTAACCTGTGATGCCGGTACATTAGCGGCTGTCGTGGTTGTTGTTGTTGTCGTCAATGCTGTAGTAGTCGATGTTTTCACTTCCGTAACTTTTGGTTTCGTTGTACTTTCTTCATGATGGCCGGTGGAGGTTGTTGTTGTCGTCGAAGAGGGTTTTAGTTTGGTAGGACTAATAGTCGATTCATCGGCTTCTTTGGGTGCCACAGTTTCCAAGGGTGTAGTTTTAATCAATATGGGTTCTTCGGTTGTCACGGGTGGTGGAGGTGGACCTAAGGGAGAGAAATGGAAATTATTATTTTGTTAAATTTTTTGAATAAAAATTAGTGGACTTACTATTTGGTGTCGGTGGTGGAGCACTTTGTGGCGAAAATACCATAACCGTATTACCAATGGTGGTTGTAAAGTCCAAAAATCCATAAATCGTTTGAGTGAGTAAAGGGACTCCATCGGATGTTGAAAAATCCACTTGAGCTGTGAGAAATGAAAGAAAGAGTTTTTAAGACACACATCAAAAAGTTTAAATTTTTATTTCAAAAAAGGGTTATTTTGAAAGCAATTGAATATAATGGTCTATCTCAAATACCTAAAGATATCATACGAAGGCAGTTCGGAAAGTTATTAGCCTAGCACAAAAAGAGCGGTATAAACAGAAAATGTTTCAAATTTAATGAAAGAAAAGTTTTAATTTGAAAGCTATTGAATAGAATGGTGTATC
Source organism: Musca vetustissima (assembly GCF_032173495.1). Taxonomy (NCBI): domain Eukaryota; kingdom Metazoa; phylum Arthropoda; class Insecta; order Diptera; family Muscidae; genus Musca; species Musca vetustissima. The sequence goes on from NW_026880143.1 coordinate 202,503, forward strand.
TCAAATACCTAAAGATATCATACGAGGGCAGTTCGGAAAGTTCTTAGCCTAGCACAAAAAGCGCGGTATAAACAGAAAAAAGTTAAGTGTTTTGGAAACTTCCATCGTTGTTATGAACACATGTTAAATTTTGTGTCGGTCTGGCAACTTCTTCATATAGAAATAGGTGTCCAAAAAAGACGCATCCGCAATGTTTTACAATGGAAAAATTAGAAATACCTGCTTTCTTTGTAAAAAATTGCGGATGCGTCTTTTTTGAACACCTATTTAACATGTGTTCATATACTGCTGTTTATACTGCTCTTTTTGTGCTAGGCTAATAACTTTCCGAACTGCCTTCGTGTAAGGACAATTTAGAATGGCGCCCAAATGCAAATTAAATAGGCATGTTAGAAATTTTCGTATACGTCTTCCCCTTAAGGATTGCAGTCAGGAATAGAAATCTACAAAATGTAATTAAGGTCGCGTTTACACTATACCATCTAAATTAACTCGTGTACCTAAAGGAGAATGGCGCCCAAACTCAAATTTGTCACAGATATTCCTCTAACAAATTGATATTTAATACAGAGGAACTTAAAGAGGCATGTCTGCAAACCTCGTATGTGTCTCCCCCCCTTAAGGGCTGTAGTCAGCAATATAAATCTTTGATATATAAATTATAAATTTTATTGCAGAACTTTCAAGAAAGTTTAACATTTTAATACGATAATAATTTTTCTAGTAAATCTTAAAAGATTCTTGCAGTACGGGAGAAATATGAAATATCCTAACATATGCTTTTAATTTAGATAATAGTACGTTTACATTGTACCGGATTTAGTTAACCCAGTGGATTTCAATTGTCAATTCCATTGTCTATTTGTCAAATAAATCGTCATAAAGTAGATTAATCCTGCAAAATGTTCCAATCATTATAGTACGTTTACATTTAACCGGATTTCGTTGACCCAGTGGGTTTCAATTGTCAATTCCTTTGCATATATGTCAAATAAATCCTCATAAAGCAGATTAACCCGGTAAAAAGTTCTAATGTATATGCCGTTTTACGGATAATTACGGGTTCAGATTAAACTGAATAAACATAATATGCATTTAAACTATGCCTCCTAAATTGGCGTACAAAATCCTCGTGATTTATACTATTATTAGTTGTGTACCCAAACCTGCAAAATAGTACTGTTTCGTACTATTTTTCTATCTTTTCCTAGAAAAGGTTTACACGACCCGAAAACTAATAAAATCATGATCTATTAACGAGGTCACCCAGCTAGCGAAAGTCAGCTGTTTTTTTCTCAAGTCTAATGTCAAAAATTTGAACTTTGTTTACGTTTTCATAATGGAAGTCAATTCACAATAATGGATTTTGACAGCAAACTTGAGAGGCAGCTGATATTCAGCTGGTATTCCAGGACGACCTTATAAATAGACCTTGCTAATAGAATTAATGGAGCAAAATTTAAGGAAGTCTGAATAATGGCGTTCTCTTCTCCTATTTGCTGCAAGACAAATTTTGCAGTTGCAGGAAAAAGTAAATCTAGGAATTGCTAGGGATAACTAGATCGAAATAAAGACTTCAACGAACGAAAAAAAAATTTTAATAATTTTTGTGAGGGAAAAAAATAGCAAAGAAACCAAGTAGATATTTGTTTACGTATGTATACGCATTTAACTGTGAGAGTAGTTCACCCTTTTTTACCAACATTCCTATCAAAAATACGGGAAAGGAACTATTATCATGATATAAAAATGTAAATGTGAGAGTACAGTTCATGGCCTATAAATAAGGTCATCAAGGGAGACCGTCACTCAAATTTGCTGTCAAAATGCATTATTGTGAATTGACTTCCATTATGAAAACGTAAACAAAGTCGAAATTGTTGACACTAGACTTGAGAAAAAAACAGCTGTTTACCGATTTCGATTGCTACCTGGGTGACTTTATTAATAGATCTTGGTACAGTTCGTCTTAGGACGGCTCACTAGAAAGGCGCATTTAAAGAGTTAATCACGCCTACGGGCTTAAAAAAATACAAAATGGCGTTGTGTTAAGTGTTCGCTTAACTTGCCACTAAATGAAAAATATATGAAAATCTCGTTCATATGGTCCTATACCTTCTATTCTAATAGAAAGTGGACTAGCTGGAGGAAGACCTGCCTCCAGTTTTTAAAGAGAAAAAATGCGAGAGTAGTTTTACAAGCTTTACTATCAAAAAATACGGAAATGAGCTATTATCATGATATAAAAATATCAGTCAGCTGATATTTGTTTACGTATTCAAATACATTTAATTGGTATTGTAATTTCTGTGACAATTTTTCAATCAATATTTTTATAATTTTAATAGAAAATGCTCTCCATTGTATAAACAAATATGTTGTTTTAAATTATTGCAATACTCATTTTAAATTTAAGCAAATTTTCAATTCAGTTCCCGCCATATTTTTGTTATCCATTTATATGATGCGTTGCCTTTTTTTGATAGATTTAGGAAAAGTAATGCATGTTTTGGTACAAAAACAAAATTTTGTATGGTTAATCGAGGTATGATTTAGAAATTGAATTGAACCCTAACTATGGACATGTGTGAATCGTCCTAATCTTCCAGTTTGAAGTGGGCATGGCACAATGAATAGGTAGTCCATTTAGAGCAGCTGATGTCTTGATTAACTGCCAAAGTGCGTAATTTTTACTTGAATTCGATGTGCGGTATTGCCAATCATGTAAAATATTATATGGAAAAATTTGACAGATGGTCGAGACAAAAACAAAGGTTTTTGTTTTGATACATCACCTTATTGTGGCCTAATCACTTTATAGTCACGTTTAGACTATACCATGGCACAATGAATAGGTAGTCCATTTAGCGCAGCTGATGTCTTGATTAACTGTCAAAGTGGGTAATTTCTACTTGAATTCGATGTGCAGTGTTGCCAACCATTTGAAATATTATATGGAAAAATTTGACAGATGGTCGAGACAAAAACAAATGTTTTTGTTTTGATACATCACCTTATTATTGCATCATGGAAGTGAGCATCAAGAAGAGAACTCATATGTAGCCCAGCAACTTTATAGTCACGTTTAGAGAATGCAATCTAAATCGCTGTATAAAATACTAGTTGTTTAGACTAATTTTAATTTAAATTATATAAATTGAAAGTCAGCTGATATTTGTTTACATATACATAGACTTTTAATTGGTGTCATAGTTTCTAAAGCAATTTGTCAATTAATATTTTCATCACTTTTAATAGAAATTAGGTAAAAAAATTATTAGGTAAAAGATTATAAAAAAAAACATATGTCGATATGAATTATTGTAATATTTACCATACATTTAAACAAATTTTCAATTCCTGCCATATTTTTGTTACCCAACTATTTGAAGCGTTGCCTTATTGGTACTTTTGGGAGAAGTGATGCATTTTTTGGGTGAAAAAACAGGGTTGCATTTGAAATTATATCGATTCAGAATAGGATTTCGAATAAATTAAGATATTGAGTGGATTTATTTTTCTATGGTAAACCGAGTTAAATTTCCGTCTACATTTTCTATTTTGTTTTTCAATCCATAAACATAATTATTTATTTCGCTTTAAAAGACAAGCCAAACAAATCAAATCAGGTTTTAATGTATTTGTATTTTTTTTCATTAAACTGTGAAATTGATCGATGATAACAATTTCATTAATTAGTCTATGAAATACTTGCACAACTGCCGCTTAAGATAGAGATGATAACATCGAAACATTTCGTCTCTATGCATTGAAAATCTCTTTCCGTTACTGATTATTTTCCAATGTCGAAAAAAAGGTGTTGATGTTTTTATTATTATTCATCTAATAAATCACAAAAACAACAAAATTGAAAATATAAACAAAATAAAGTAAATCATGAAAACAAAACATTAACAGAAAATTAAGACATTAAACGATAGCAATTAATAACGATTTTTGTTTGAAAACGTGATCGCTGTTAGTAGCCATATAAACTTAAGCGGTATGTCGTTCTATTGAATTAATGAATGAATATTAATTTTGTATAAATTAAATTCGATAAAAAGCCTACAGTATAGCAAGAGTTGTATTATAATTAGAATTTTTAGATAGGGAATTAACATTGATATTAAAAAGTATGTCTGTTCGAAATAACGTCTAGTGTCACATATTTCTTGACCTACTTTTTCATATAGTACACTGTAACACAAATATGGTTTTTGACATAATTTTTTTTATTAGCTTAATGTTTTATGAGCCATACCGAAATTATAAACACATTTTAATGTCTTGTTTTGAGCTAAGATTTTAATTAAGACTTAAGTTTATGGGTATAGGTGAGCTGAAGCTCAAAGATTCTTGATTAGGGAGCCTAAATAAATCAACTAAAGCTATCAATAAACCAAATGAAGCTATAGATGGCAGCTTCTGAGGTCTTCTCCCGTATAAATGGAGGCATTGAAGGTCTTCTCCCGCATATATCGAAACTCTGAGGACATCTCCTGAATATATGAAGACCTCAGAGGTCTTCTTCCGTATATATCGAGGCTCTGAGGTCATCTCTTGTATAAATGGAGGCCTCGGAGATATTCTTCCGTATAGATGGCGACCTTGGAGGTCTTCTCCCGTCTAGATGGCGTCCTCTGAGGTCATCTCCCGTATAGATGGAAGCTATTAATCAATGCCTGATAAATCATCTGTTTTGGGATCTTCTTCCGCTTTAAAATAAATTTTTATATACGATTTGTAAATCCACTCGATTAGCGAAATCCAGAAATACACTCTAATTGTTTACACATACCTTTGATCATGATCTAAATGAAAATCAGCTGATGTTTGTTTGCATAAATACTACATTATTAATTTTGCAAAACAAACAAAAAAATATATATATTTGAAGGAAAAATTAAAAGAATTTAACTGTTCTAAAAGCGATTTGATTTCTAAATCGTTATACAAGACTAGTATTTAGACTAGTATTAAAATGATATAAAGTTGACAGTCAGCTGTTATTTGTTTACATATACCATGATGCAATAATAAGCTGATGTATCAAAACAAAAACCTTTGTTTTTCTCTCGATTATCTGTCAAAAATTTCTTTATAATATTTTACATGGTTAGCAACACTGCACATCGAATTCAAGTAGAAATTACGCACTTTGACAATTAATCGAGAAATCAGCTGCTCTAAATGGACTACCTATTTATTGTACCATGACATACAATTTTCACCGGGTTTTCATAATTCCAAATTGTCAGCAATAGTCATAGTTTTGTTGGAATTTTAACGATTCGATTTCTAAATCGAGGCACAAAATCCTAACCTTTTATTCGGGTATTGAAATAATATAAAGTTGACAGTCAGCTGTTATTTGTTTACGTATACATACACTTTTCCCAGGGGTTTCATAATTCCAAATTGTCAGCTGTGGTCATATTTTGGTTAGGCAACTATTTTGGATTTTGAAACGTAAAGCTTTGGCATTCTGGTACATTTAGGAGAAGTGATAAATTTTTTCACACAAAAACAGGGTTGTATTTGAAAATATTTCGATTTAGAATAGGATTTCAAGTAAATTTAGATATTGAGTGGCTTTAATTTTGTATGTTAAACCGAGGTAAATTCAACTCTATTTATGAATTAAATCGTAGTAAAGCAGATTACAATGACACCTCCATATTGCTGAGTCATATCACTGTCCTTTACTTAAACGGCATTTACATTAGAAATGTTTACCAGGTTAACCTACTTCGTTATGATTTATTTGACATACACTGTGTTACAATGTAAACGTACTATTAACCTCTCTACCTCGATAATCCGTCAATAAAGCCGGCTTTAGATATTTACTCGGGGTATTTCGGACCTGTATATGGGGGAAACACATTCGAGGATTTCAGGCAGAGGAATATACATATACATGCATATACATTAGAACTTTTGACCGGGTCAACCTACATTATGAGGATTTATTTGACATATATACAATGGAATTGACAATTGAAACCCACGGGGTTAACGAAATCCGGTTAAAAGTAAACGTACTATTAAGTTTGCATTGTTTAATGTAAAAGAATAAGAGAGAATCCATCTTTAAAAAAATTCACGCCTATTGGAGGTAGTAAAAAAACGCGGCTATAGGACGACCTCTGATAAATAATTTTTATAAAATGCACACCTACTGGAGATCCTTAAAAATGATTCTCGCCTATTGGAGATCTCTAAATAATAATTTTTTAAAAAAATCCCCAAACATTGGAGATGGTAAAAAATTATTTTATAAGGTGATGTATCAAAATAAAAACATTTGTTTTTGTCTCGACCATCTGTCAAATTTTTCCTTATAATATTTCACATGGTTGACAACATTGCACATTGAATTCAATTAGAAATTACGCACTTTGACAGTTAATCGAGGCATCAGCTGCGCTAAATGGACTACCTATTCATTGTGCCATAACAGTAACCATCAAATACATACATATTATATTGTTATTGATCAACATAGGGATCACTAAATAAAATGTGTTTTGCCAATCTAATAATTCACAATATTTAACACATTGGAGATTTAAAAAAAAATATTTAAAAAAAACCACGCCTATATTAAAATAAAAAAATATTTAAAAAAATTCACGACTATTAGAGATCATTAAAAAATAAATTAAAAAAAAACCGCGCCTATGGGAGCTCCTCAAACATAATTCATTGAAAAAACTTCTTAAAAAAATCCACGCCGCGATATATCCATATCGGAGCCCTTCAATAACGAACGAGGATTCAGACAAGGTGACAGTTTGTCGTGTGGCCTGTTTAACATCTTGCTGGAAAAGGTCATACATGAGGCAAAGGTGAAGACCAAAGTGAACGATTTTATATACCTTGGTACCGCCATAAATAAAACTAATGACATCAGGTTTGAAATTCGGAGAAGGATAGTGATGCTTCTACCATGGTCTAAGTAAGCTGTTCACAGTCTACAAGACGCTGATACCACCCGTTCTATTATACGCAAGCAGATAAGGCAACTTTTGGAGTGTTTGAATGAAAAATTCTCCGAAGTATATATGGGCCGATCTGCGACGACAGTGAATGTCGCCTGAATGAATTGTATATTCTCGGACATCGACAATGTCAGACATATCGAGCTGCAGCGACTACGTTGGCTAGGTCATGTTGTGAGAATGGATAAAGATGTCCCCCAGCTCAAAAAGCATATAAAAGCGAACCATCTGATGATTCATGCAGAAGGGTAAGGTCAATAATTAAATGGAAAGATCAAGTGGAATACAACATTGCCGAACATGGTATTTCAAATTGGAAAAACTGCGCAAAAACCCGACACGTGTGAAATCTTTTTTAAGCTTGGCTTATGGAATGAAAGTTCTGTCACAAGCCGGCTAAGTAAGTAATTGGAGATTCGTAAAAATTAGTTAAAATAAACCCGCACCTATTAGACATTCTCAAAAAATTTTAAGTGATTATTTATACTCTTTCGATTCGAGCTTAATGATCTAAGTTTTGCAATGAAAAGGAAAGCCAGGAGAAGATCCTACGTAGCCAACATTATGCGACGCGTTTCGCCGTTGGTTAAGCGGCTCATCAGGCATATTGGGCTTTACAAAGGTCGTATGTTGATAACTTGTATTTATTCTGTCCTGGCGCGAAACTTGCATATGCGAATTCGACATTTGTCCTTAAAAAATAATTCTTTAAAAATCCAAGCCAATTGAAGACCCTTAAAAATAATTTAAAACAAAATCCACGCCTATTGGAGATTCGTAAAAATTAGTTAAAATAAATTCGCACCTATTAGACATTCTCAAAAATTTTTAAGTGATTATTTATACTCTTTCGAGTCGAGCTTAATGATCTAAGTTTTGCAATGAAAAGGAATGGCAGGAGAAGAACCTACTTAGCCACCATTATGCGACGCGTTTCGCCGTTGGTTAGGCGGCTCATCAGGCATATTGGGCTATGTGGCTTTACAAAGGTCGTATGTTGATAACTTGTATTTATTCTGCCCTGGCGCGAAACTTGCATATGCGAATTCGATATTTGTCCTTAAAAAATAATTCTTTAAAAATCCAAGCCTATTGAAGACCCTTAAAAATTCTTAAAAATTAGTTAAAATAAATCCGCACCTATTAGGCATTCTCAAAAAATTTTAAGTGATTATTTATAATCTTTTGAGTCGTGCTTAATGATCTATGTTTTGCAATGAAAAGGAAAGCCAGGAGATGAACCTACGTAGCCACCATTATGCGACGCATTTCGAAGTTCGTTAAGCGGCTCATCAGACACATTGGGCTATGTGGCTTTACAAAGGTCGTATGTTGATAACATGTATTTATTCTGCCCTGATGCGAAACTTGCATATGCGAATTAAATTGAAATTTGTCAAAGTTCGGCATTTGTCTTCATTCTAGGAACAGCCCTGAAATCTTTGTATGTGTTTCTCCCCTTAGGACCAACATGTCCTTCACTTTTTCGATTTTTCCTCATATTTGATATATATTGCCTCAACTCTGTGACAAATTATACAACCTATTTAAATCTGATTTATTACCTAATTTAAACCATGGAAAAAATTGCCTAATTATATATGTTTTGTTTTAGTTTTATTTCCGACATCTAAAAACAAAGAGAATGGCACAAAAAAATTTGTTTAGGTTTCAGCCACCTCGTATGAAATGGCCGAGAAAAAAATACAACATTAATAAATGAATTACCTACAACAAAAAAGAGATGTGTTGAAATACACGACATGGTCAACTAACAAACATTTTTTCCTAGTATTTGTTGATTTCGGTTTCGGTTTTTTTTTTTTGGTCTTTAATTAATGTACAAAATTCAGCTCACAGGGTCGGTCAAATATCAGTTACTTTAACCCTTAACTTTTAAAATAATCGTACATTAGAAACCGTAACACCAGAAAAAAATCTACAACAACAATAATAATTTTTTTATGTTGCTAAACAAGAGCAGTTGTTTGCTGATTTCGTTTTTATGCTTCATTATTAATTGTGTTGTTGTTGGTTTTGTTCACTTGAAAATGTCAAAAAAATGTTTTTTTGTTTTATTTTTTTTCCTATATTTTTTTTTTGGAGTTGGCCCCCGCAAATGTTAGACTTTTAGCATTTGAATCTTCCATTCCCAAAAAAACAAAAATAATCTCAATTTAACTTACCATTAACTATTAGAAATATAAAAATTGTTGTTAAGTAATTCTTCATTGTGTTAGAGATGGCGGCGTTGTTGTTGTTAGCGGCGTCGTAGGTGGCGGCGTCGTCGGTGGCGGCGTCGTCGGTGGCGGCGTCGTCGGTGGCGGCGTTGGTGAGCTATTTGCTGCTGCTGTTGATTTTGTTGCGTGGTGGTGGTGTTAATGGCGTTATGGATCTATTTCGATCGTCGTTAAATTGTTCGTTATTGTAATCCACTTATTGGCTATTGGTGTTGTTGTTGCTGTTATTGTTGACGGCTACTTTGTTGTTGTTTAAAAACGATTAAATATGATTTAATTTATTGTTTAAAACGAGAGTTCAAATAATTGACTGGTCATTTGTTGTAAAATATTTGCACACATACACAAACGCACACACACATACACAGAGATAATAATTTAGATAAATTGGTAACAAAAAGTAGATCGGTGACTTGGTTTTTAAATGGCTAAGTAGTAATTTAAACAACAATAAAAACAATTAAGATCTATGAAAATTATTAAACAATATCATATTGTTGTTGTTGTTGTTTTTGCTTTCAAATAGCTCTCATATATAAGAAACTGATAGATAACATATCGTTTATATGCAGCTTAAGTAGGGGAAATGGTATTTTACAGAGTGCAACAAAAGAATCTTTGACTGCGTTAAGACTATTAAAGCCACTCGATCTCAAACGTCAATTCCATTGTGTGTGTATGTGCACGTTAATCCAGTTCACAAATCCAGTGGATTATATTTGACGTATCTGCTATGAAATTGACATTAGAGATCGAGTGGATTTCGTAAATCTAAACGTACCTTAATTAAGGAGGACTAATAACACATTTACATTATGCTGGATTTAAATTGTCAAATAAATTCTCATAGAGGAGGTTAAAGGCGGGTTTACAAATATGATCATTATTATAGGCAGAGTTTATTTTCATAATCAGGCTAAATTTATTATGCAAATTTAAATCATATCTCACACAATGATAAATTTATATTTTCATTACATTTTTATAATTTTCCATTTCATTTTCAATTTGCGGAAAAAAATTGTTCGAAAGAAATATTAAAACAATTAAAATGTTCCTTTATTGTTCTAAGATCGATTAGATTTTGTTTACGTATATATACACATGGTCTGTTCCAGTACTTTTTTTTAATAGTAAAGCTAGTAAAAGGGAAACATTTCAAAATCGCTCTCAGAGTAATTTTACTAGTTTTGTGGGTTCATGAACGGGTTTTGAGTAAAATGTTGCAAAACTTATAAAATTAGTACAATCTTTTAGGCCCTGGAACGGAACGAATATAAAAATGTTCGGTGTAAATCAGGCTTAACGATTGACAATCTAACAAAGCAATGATTGGATCCTCAGCACCCAGTATCCCGTTTATAAAAAACAGACCAGACGATATTTCCCAACTATAGAGGAAGAAGTCTCCTTCCCATCGCATATAAAGTGCTATACAGCGTGCTATGTGAACGACTGAAGCTAATGGTCAATGACAATATTGGACAATACCAATGCGGCCTCAGGCCTGGCATTTCCACCATTGACCAGATTTTCACTCTGTCCCCAATGCTAGAAAAGACTCACGAAAAACACATCGACACATTTCACCTATTCGTCAACTATAAAACCGCATTTCACATTGGAAAGGTCGTACGTGAGGCAAAGGTGAACACAAAAAAACTCTCGACATAATGGGTCAAACATTGCGAGCGGTAACAGCCACCTTTGAACAAATTGGGAAGGAATCTGCCAAAGTGAGCCTGCCAGAAAATATCGAGAAGGCCAAGCTGATGGTACATGGTGAGATGGCCAAGCTGATGGCGCAAGACGTCCAGTAGACTCGGAACTTTAGAACTACAACTATGGAACTTGAGAACTACAGCTTCGATATAGTCAAAACTTTTATATACCTCGGCTCCGCCATAAATAAAACTAATGACATCAGTATAGAAATACGGAAGATCAATGCTCCTGGAAATCGTTTTTAAGCTTGGACTATGGAACAAATATTCTGCCACAAGCCAGCTAAGTAAGAATGCTGTCAGAGGCAAATTGATGAAAATTGATGAAAATATTGCAAACATATGACAACATGAGACTACCTTGTATAATTATGCCATGTATTCTCCGAAAAATACGCTTCGTAAAACTTTAGCGCTAGTGTATAGAACATGACACAATAAATAGGTATTCCATTTAGCACAGCTGACTATACGATTAACTGTCAAATGCACAGTTTCTATTATGAAGCAATAATAAGGTGATGCATCAAAACAAAAACCTTTGTTTTTGTCTCGATCATCTGTCAAATTTTTCCTTATAGTATTTCACATTGTTGGCAACATTGCACATCGAATTCATGTAGAAATTACACACTTTGACAGTTAATCGAGTCATCAGCTGCGCTGAATGGATTAACTATTTGTTGTGTCATGCAGTGTTACCGCTGGGAATTTTAAAAAAGTTGCACAAAAAGTCGTTCCATTTAAAAAAGTTGCACAGAGAAGTAAATTTGTCAAAAAAAAAAAACTGTTCTCTGAATATTTCAGATAGCCTTTGAACTCTAAAACGACATAGACGAATCAAAATTAGTTTGAATTGAAACATAAAAAGGAAGGAAATTCGCACAAAGCTTAAAAAGTTGCCAACAGAGTTGCAGGGCATCAAACAGGTTGCAAATTGCAACTTTAGTCGCACAACGGTAATCCTGGTGTCATGGTTTCCACCACAATAAATGCGTAGTTCATTTAGCGCAGCTGATGTCTAGATTAACTGTCAACGAGGGTAATTTCTACTTGAATTCGATGGGCAATGTTGCCAACCATATGAAAGTGTTTGTTTTTGTTCTGATACATAACCTTATTATTGGTTTCTACATGAATTCGATGTGCAATTTTGCCAACCATGAGAAATATTACTACATAAAATATGACAGCTGGTCAAATACAAAAGTGATGTTTTTGTTTTGATACATTTGAATAGCATTATTGCATTATGCATAGCATGACACAACTAATGGGTAATAGGTAACATGGTTGCCAACCATGAGAAATATTACTACATAAAATTTGACAGATGGTCAAATACAACAAAAATATGTTCTTGTTTTGATACATCTCTTTATTATTGCATTATGAACAAGATTATATATTCGCAAGGTATCTGTCAATCGAGTCGATGTACAATCGAAAGGAAACATATGAAACATAAATAAAAACGCTAAAATTAGTTTCTGAGTTCATCCTAGTCATCCAGAAAACACTGCAAGAATCTACTACTTTTAGCTATGACATCGAAGAAAATTGTAAAATCGAGTAGATTCTTGCAGAACGGGAACAGACCATATGTGTTCAATAAATTAATTTTTTTTTAATACACGTCCAATGTAAATAGGTCGATAGCAATTCATTTACGATAATAATATGTTCACACGCAATATAATTTTAAATTAACGTCTATTCATTTCGCTTAATTTTTGTTGCACCGTGTAATAATAGGTAATTGAGAATGAAAAAAGGGATTTCTTTGATCCGGCCAATAATATCAATCATTTGAACAATGCCTTGTTCAATAGTTCAAAATGTAGTTTTGTTATAATGCGATTTTTTTAATGTCCGTTTCAAATAATTCGCCAGTATTTGTTGTTGTTAAATATATATTTTGTTGTTGTCTTCATGTTTTTGAAACCACCAGCAGCTGTATTATGGCATTTGATGGTGTTTTTTTTTGTTGCTTTTCAGTTATAATTGTTGTTCAACTCAACATTAACTCAAGGTTATGTACTTTCAAACATACAGTGAGTAACAAGACAAAACCAAAAAAGACATGAACGAAAAAAAAACACACAGGTATGTATCATTACTATTATTATAATTTGTTGTTGTTGCTGTATTTTTTTTTCAAAATTGAAATATTAACGTCAAGCTTAGATAGCTACGACACTGAATGTCTCGAACTTTAAACATACACTTGTATCCGGAGGGGGGTTTTGAAAGAAGTGATATAAACGTTGTTGTATGAAACTTGATGGTGGAGTAGACTCAGTAAATTCAGTGTGTGTGTGGGTGTGTGGGAGGGGGGTACTGCCACCAACAGAAGCAAAAATTTGTTTTTTTTTTTTTTTTTTGTAAAAAAATAATTAACGTTATGCCCTCCTTCTTCCGTATTGTTCTTTCGTTTTTTTAAGAATTTTTTTAAGTGCTATGTGTTGTTGTTGCCACTCTTTTTCTTATTAATTCTGTATTTGGAGCCTAAAGGCAAACATGCATTTTGAGTGTTGACATGTTGCTTTGGTATGGCGTTGTGATTGTTTAAACCTTGTGTTAGCAACAACTTTCTTACCTTCTGTATGGAGTGTATGGGGGTTTAAAGAACCACTGAATAACGGCTCATGTCTAAACTTGGTTTTTTTTTTTGCCTTTGCATAAATTAAAGTAAAAGTATTGAATTGGTGTGGTGTGGTATGTGGTTAATTAATTACACAGTATCAATCTTCTTTTTTTTATTATTTTTATTAACAACTATTTTTTTTCTTTGATTTTCTTTGTATTGGTTTTTTCGAATTTAAAAATTTTTTATCTATTTTTTTACAAGCGTCAATTAATTGTGTCCGCTAATTTTGCGCGCTGATTCGTTCGTTTGCTTGTGTTACTGTTACTGACGCGCTTTTGACTGTTTGATCAAGAAAATTTGCTCAAAAAATAGCCACAGCTGAAGGTATTGGGCGCCAACGCCAACTGCTCAGTCACATTCGAACGTCTAAGCTAAGCTTGGCAGCTAGCAGGCTAGCCTCGCTAACTTGTTGCTGCTCTCGCTTCTTTGCAAACCCCATAGAGCAAGCGCGTTAGTTACAACATAAACAAATTGCACTATTGGTTAGATGATTGTATAAAATACAAAAAATAAAAAAACAACAACAATAAAAACAAAGCCAAAGTAACAGTGAGCAGCTTGGCTTGGTTTGTTTCGATTTGCTTTTATTTTTTCAAGCTCCATACTCCACACGTTTTAAATTTTGTTGCTGTTGTTTTTAATTTTATTTTTTTTCTTCTTACTAAATCTCATCAAAGTATTAGTGTTTAAATGAAGAAAAAACAGAAAAATCATACAATACCATATTTGCTGAAAACTGTTTTGTGAACAGAGTAGCATTTTGAAGTTGTTGGAAATCAGGCAACAGCAGCAGTTTTTCCCAAGCAAAACCATTTTCAATGGGCCAAAACACAACAATGTTGTTTTTTTGTTTTTCTCTCAACAAACCAAACTATTGCAACAATAACAAGAACCCATTACAACAATAGAAGAAAAAAAAAACAACTACCATTCTTGTTTAGTTTTTTTTTTATTTATAGGTTTGTGGTAAATCTCGTTTAGACAAATGAAATTGAAAGTCCACAAACTTCATCTGGTTGCTTTTTATGGGGGTTAAACATATTTATGGAATAGAAATATGTAGAGAAAAAAAAGAAAGGAAAAAACAGAAAATGAATTTTAACTTTCAATTACAGATATTATAGTAAGTTTACATTGTACGGAATTATTATTAAATTCAGTAGATCTAAATAATAATTTTTAATATATTCATTCCTGATTTTAAAATTATTTTTCAAAATGTCTGGAGGCCTACGTCTCAAATTTTAGTTTTAATTTTTTAATTAATTAATTTTTTTATTTTAATAATTTTTTTTGACAATTAATGCATGAACTCAATTGCCTTCGACTGTCCTGTCACTTGTAAATGCAGCGTTACTATTAAATGTCAAATTATAAAAGAGTGCAAGAGTCATGTATTAAGGCATTGTCACACGAGCCATCAATGTCATATGTACTGTCAAATTGTACATATGTGAATACTGTACATGTCGTGTGAACCATATGAAATTTTGCATCTGTTAACCCTTTGTGGCCTACAGGAAACAACATGTTTTAGAGCTCATATTTAATATGCAGCTAATAGATATATATTATTTGGATTTCATATGTCAAGACCTGATTATGGCCGACACATAACGACACATAAAAAAATCAAAATTTTGGCAAAGTTATGAGTTTTTATATATAGAGAAGAATCTAATTTTCGGTACAGTACTAATTTGTGTATACAAATTGTACGAATTCTACCATCATTTGATTCTCGTAAAAATGAATATAGAGAATAATTTAAAATTATTTTTCTGTCGATTAAACTAGCTATGTTATTCCCTACTCGATATTTAGGAAGGAATCATAACCTTTCATTCATTTCTAGCGTTTTTAATTGTATATTGAAAATAGTCAAATAAACACAACAACCTGTTGAGTAAATTTATTTTGTACTTGACAGAATAAGCCACTACATACAGAGTTGCTTTTCTGTTATTCCCATGAAGTTATCCTACCTCGACACATGACACAATAAATAGGTACTCCATTTAGCGCAGCTGACGATTCGATTAACTGTCAAAGTGCAAAGCATGGCACAATGAATAGGTAGTCCATTTAGAGCAGCTGATGTCTTGATTAACTGTCAAAGTGCGTAATTTCTATATGAATTAAATGTGCAATGTTGCCAACCATGTGAAATATTATAAGGAAAATTTTGATAGAAGGTCGAGACAAAAATAAAGGTTTTTGTTTTGATACATTACCTTATTATTGCATCATGGTGCATAGTTTCGACGTGCAATGTTGCCAACCATGAGATATATTATTAGATCAAATTTGTCAGATGGTCGAAATAAAAACAAATATTTAGTCTATTTGTAGTGGCGCATGTAGATTTATTTATTTTTTATGCTATTGTTATGGCACCCCAATAAAATAGGTTTGCGCACCTCGGTTTACATTGAACCAAATGCGAATTTATCATTCTCGTTATGTTAACATTATTTCATTAATTCGAAAATGTACTCGAAGATGTAAATCTATTTTTAGAACACCTTTTCATGTTGTTTGACTTGGTGTTGTAATTGGTGCAGCCATTGCAATACACAACAACCCTACTTCTCATTAGGAAAGTCTGGCTTTAGGCTTGAAGTAGCTCAGAGGTAGTGTTGTTGGCTGCGGATCTGAGGGGCCGAGTTCAAACCCCCACCGGGTGATGATATGTTTTTTTATAAAATATTGTTTTTTTGCGAATTTTATCTTTTATTAGTTATTTCACCACATCTTTGTTAGTAATGAAATTGGGCTATGATTTGATGAAGAAGCGAGTAAGAGTTTTTTTTTCGGAGTCGCTGAATTGGTTAAAATTTCTCCTTGTGAGGTGGTGGAATTTGGTTTTTACTCGCTAGTAGTTTTCTCGCTATTTAATATAGATTTATGTATTTTGGCAATGTATGCTACATTAATACATTCATCTTTAGTAGCCATGTTGATTCTTGGAAAATTTGCTTGGTATTGGTTACTCAGCCATTTGTGCCATAGGAATTGCTAAGGTTACAAAAGGAGGAATTTGAGAAGGGTTTCGGCCTATTTTCATCTAACCTATCATCTGCTAACAATAAATTTGTGAACCGTAAAAATTATTGTGATTTTGGATATAAAAGAAAGTGATTTTTCCCTTTGAAATTGAAGTTTATATACTTTAAAGTGATAATTTTTAATATAGAAAGGTGATGTTAAAGTAATATTACGGTTTCGTTTTTTTATTAGTTAATCTTCCATAAATTGTAGATTCGGGATGATACTGATTTGATGGTTCAATTTTCATTTATTCCATAAGTTTTCGCTTGCTTACTGGATATAGTACATTTTTTGTTTGGCGATATTAATATAATTTTGGTTTCCACTGGTAAGGCTCTGGTTGCATAAATACTCTCAATTGGGCAAAAGGTAATTGTGGTGTTTTTTTTTTTCTTCTTATTCCTCTTTTCTTAGTACCCCCTTGTCTCTGATCTACTTCGATGTTCCCTGGCGCCTAAAGTCAGTGGTATCGGTTGGTAGAACATATTGAGAGCTGTGCTCAGTATTTTTTCGATCAGCAGTAATATCAGTTCGGTAATTGGCACAAAGCAAAACAGAAAAATCTACTGTTGGATTGGCTGGGATCGTAAGAGCAGTGGATAAAATAAATCAAAAGCTTTGTAACGAAGTTTTTATGCAAGCCAAAATTGGAAAAAATTGCGATTATGCTGAGACCACATTTAACATTGTAATATCATTGTTGTGCTGTACACTTATCATAAAAAAAGTGAGATTGAATACTTTGCTCCACCAGAACCATAACAATCGAAACAAGTGGTAGTGAAACAACTGTTTTATATGAACTGATATTAATATACTTCAATAATATTAAATTGGGGAAAAAATGCCTGTTTAAACAACAGTCGATCAAGGATCTCTTTGACATTTTTGGAAAAAAAACATAGTTTGATAAAAGCCATCAAATTTCATAAGTAATACTGGTGCCCGGAATTTGATTTGCTGGAGTTTGCTAAGGTTGCGATAACCCTCAACCCCCTCTGAAAGGCCTTTCGTCGTGGGAGCTCCATCAGAACACAAAGTAAGTCAATCTCTCTTATACTCATTAATTCGAACAAGCACAAATGATGAACAGAGTTGATGAGAGTGCATGGTAAGCCCGTTATGTCTCTCTAAATGTTTCAAACCATTGTTTTGTTTCACATTAAATAAAAAAATTATTAATTTATTGTGAAAAAGCTGAAAATTGCTAACTAAATTTTCAAATCCGGTTCATACATTTGTGTTTGTGAGCTTTTCATTTCCCGTGACACCTATATGAAAATTTACTAGTTGGTTGGGTATATAAATGTTACAGTTGATGTTAACAGAGAAGTAGCTATCATAACATTGGTTCCTCTGTTAACATAACCAGAAAAATTTTACAGTTTGGAAAGCACTGCACAAACATCATATTGTTATTTCTTTATGTTTTTTTGATTTTTTTTTTTTACAAATTTTAATATTTATATATCTAACCAACTGCATTTATTAAACCATGTTAATCCAATTGATCCAAAGTGTCTGTTGATTTTGGTTATTGATTTTTTTTTGTAAAAATAAACTTCATACTGCTGGCTGTTGGTTAGTGTGTGAGCGGAGGTCAATGCCCTCACAGCTGATCGATGGTAGAGAAAGTATAAAATATTTTTGTACATACAAACATACATATATGATGATTTGCATTTAAAACAGTTGTTGTTTCACCACAAGATCAAAAAAAATTTATTATTTATATTATTTCGGATTTATTTTTTTATTGTTGTTCTCCTTGAGTTTCTGGCGGATAGTTGTGCGAATTTTAGGCAACATATTTTTTTTAAGTATTATTATTATAATTTATTAATTTATTATTAGGTAGATTAAATTTTTTGCAATTTGAATATTTTGTTCTTTTAATTTAATTCCTATTTATACATTTTTTCGATTCATTATTAATTAATTTAATTATGTATTTTGTAACGTTGAGAAAATTTTTCATAATTTTGTTACCCTCTTAAGTATGCTTTTAAGTCTTGTTTCCGAATTTAAATGAATATGGTTTTGAATAAAATTCTGTTTTCTGAAATATGAACTAAACTGAATTATAAGGGTTTGATTTAAAGGAGTCGGATAGGAGAGTGGATAATGAATAATGGGTTTACTATGGACATTTATTCTTTTGTGTTGAATATTGGTAGTAAACAGGTAGGGTGGGTAAGTCGTGCAGCATACACCTATGCATGACCAAACCAGGATGTGAACTTCAATCTCTATACTTCCCCCTTAGGCTGTAGATATCTTCTCCTGTATATCTTTTTTTTCGTACTTCCTCTTCTGTTATGTTATTGAACGATCACGCATTATTAAATTTAAAGCTAGTAGTTACTGATATTGTTGATGGAATTTGGCAAGACCTCACCCCCCCGACGAGCACAAAGGCCGGAGAAAAATGCGTGCTAAGCCATATCAACCATCCTAAAAGAAAAATATATATAATTTGGAATTTGCTTAAACTTCGAACCCTGGTATACTACAGTTTTTGGCGCCCAGCGTGTGGGGCCCGAGTAGAAAATTTTGAAAAATTTTGTTTTGAGGATTATACAAAATCTTAATCTGTACATTGTTGAATTTTTTCGCTTGGATCCCGTGTTTGATATTTCTTTTAAATTTTCAACTCTTTTCTATTAGGACAGCTAACGTTTCTTTGGAATTTATATGTTTTAAGAGCAGTAGTGCTAAAACACATAACCTGGAAATACGTTGTCTGTTTATGTCGTTTCTATGTTGTGGAAGTTTCTTTACATCATAAGGTTGAATGAATTCAGTTCTGGATATATTTCTATATCTGACATCAATCTATATGCATGAATAGATCCTTTTTACATTTCTTTGTTTACCATTTGGATTTTATAAAGATTATTGAAGATTTTTGTTACCAAGGTAAATCACTAATGTCTACAGTCACTTTCTTCAATCACTGCTTCTTTTATTTTTTCCTTTTCTTTTTGGTTCACATCATTGGATTATATTCTCTTTATTCCGCTTTACTTCCGATTTCCAAAAAAATCAGACCTAACATTTTCATTATTAGTCAATTCTAATCTTTTGTTTTTGTCTTTGTTAATTTAATAATTCATTTGTAATATTATGCCTCTCGAGAGAAGTACCGAAGAAAATATGGCTTCTTCAGTTGGTTGTGTTGAAAATTTACCAATGTGCAAAATTTGCAGTTCTGTTATTTCGACTCCTGCTGCGCTTTCTGAGACAATTTGTAGGCACTCCTTTCACAGGATTTGTATAACAAATTACATAAAAACCCACTCGGATTGCCCGGTGTGTGGTACAAAGATTATTAAAGACCCGAAGCAACCAAACCCAACTGTCACTAAGCCAACAACACGTTCATCGTCAAAAGCAAGAAATTTCGATGCGAATAGAACAGAGGAATCAGATCGTCAGGATATACCTCCTAGTACTTCTTCTTCCGCTAATATGCCGAATCCGCAGTCTACTTTGTCGTTGGATAGTGTTAGGGACATGGTTACCTCTTTAATTAATGATCAACAAGCTCAATTGGTTGAGACTATTTCTAATCAGATTTCATCGCTAGTTGAGAAAAGTGTCGAGGCAAGTTTAACGCGACTTAACATCAATAATGCCCATGTTGGGAATTCGTCTTCGCCAGTAGTTAATCGTGACGCTTCAGCAATGCCTAATGTAGGTGAGGTTGAGCAGAGAACATTAGAGCAGTTACTGGGATTACCTCCTTCAAATAATGCCAATTATGGATATACTAACATGAACGTTGATTCAAATTCTGCTAATCGGTCTCGTCTGAGTAACCAAAATTCTTGTCCGGATTTATCTACTCGCCCTGATAAAGTAAGCCAAATAATAGCGAATTGGAAGATTAAATTTAATGGTAGTGCCACTAGTTTGCCAGTCGATAACTTTATCTATCGAGTGGAAGCTCTTACTAAGCAGACGTTGAACGGAGACTTTGATATCCTTTGTCGCAGTGCTAGTGCACTTTTTGAAGGCAAAGCCTGTGATTGGTTTTGGCGGTTTCATCGCACAATAAGGGTGGTTCAGTGGCCGGATCTTGTTAAAGCTTTGCGTCAACAGTATCGCGATTCACGTACTGATGTTGATTTCAGGGAGTTAATCCGTGATAGAAAGCAAAAGCAAAATGAATCTTTTGATTCGTTTTACGATTCTATTATCGATCTTGTAGACAGGCTTGATAATCCACTAGATGACAAGACCCTTGTTGAAATTTTGCGTAGAAATCTTCAACCTGACATTCAACACGAAATTTTAAATATGACTATAAAATCAGTTGGTCAGTTGCGTGAGATATGTCGTCGTAGGGAATTTTTTCTACAGGACCTGAATCGGAAACATGGGTTTTCCACAGCAAGGCACAGTAACATTACCAGACGTACAGCAGAAGTTGAATATAGTGAAGTCATTCAACCCGAGCTATTAGATTGTGAGGAAGTTGTTGAATTAAGCACAATTTGCTGGAACTGTAGGAGGTCAGGTCACAGATACCAGGAGTGTTTAGCAGAACGTACCGTATTTTGTTACGGTTGTGGTGCTCCTCAGGTATATAAACCTAATTGTAAAAAATGTAACGATCATTCAAAAAACTTCCAGAGCTCTGCACTGAAAAGTGCACCCAAACCAAAGACTGTCCAACAGGCTTCACAGACAATATAAAAATTCTCACTCGCTCCGAATGTGGTACAGTTCCTAAACCTGTCCCTAATGGTTCACACTTTCAAGCTACTACCCCCAAAGAAGATTATAATTCACCCAAGAACGAGTTCGCTGACAGAATAGGACCTCATCCTATCATACCGTTGCACATTCGATTGGAAAATTACTTAAAAGTGAGAAACCGAATTTTTGAAGAGAATCCTAAAGTGAGTCGTTCTAGTAAGCGAATAAAAAAATTTTGGAAGGACGTTAAATCGTTAAGGAAGAATTTTATGGTATCGTTATTGGAGAAGCCAGGTGATGTTCGTCCATATGCGGATGTACGGTTGTTAGACAGAGACATGAAGGGCCTCTTAGACACTGGAGCCTCAGTTTCATGTCTTGGTTCCGAATCTGCCCTAAATTTCCTTAGTTCTAAAGTTCCTTTTAAGAAATTAAATACCACAGTTCGTACTGCTGATGGGAAACCACAAAGTATTGTAGGTGTTGTTACCACGGATATTGTGTTTAGGGGAAAGAGTTTGCCGATCACGATCTATATTGTTCCTAGTTTGTCGCAAAATTTGATACTCGGTATAGACTTTTGGAAGATGTTTGACTTGCTTCCAGCTTCGCTGTTGAATAATATATGTAGCTTAGAATTTTCCTCAAATGGCTGTAATCCCTTAGACCAGAGATCTCTAACATTAGATCAGAAATATCAGCTTTCGATTGCTATTGAACAATTTCCATCATTCGCTAGAGAGGGCCTGGGAAAGACAAATCTAATTTGTCACACAATTAATACTGGTGGCGCAACACCTGTGAAACAGCGTCATTTTCCCGTCTCTCCAGCGATTGAGAAACTTATATATGCAGAGCTCGATCGCATGCTGGCAATGGGGGTCATAGAAGAGTCAAATAGCCCTTGGTCGTCACCCATTGTTTTGCACAGGAAACCAGGAAAGAATCGATTGTGTCTTGATAGTCGCAAACTTAACTCTGTTACGGAGGGGGATGCGTACCCACTTCCGCATATAGAGGGCATATTAAGTCGTCTGCCCAAGGCAGAATTTATTACTAGTCTTGATTTAAAAGATGCGTTTTGGCAGATACCTCTAGATGAATCGTCGAAAGGTAAGACTGCTTTCACAGTTCCTGGGAGACCACTCTACCATTTTAAAGTCATGCCATTCGGCTTATGTAACGCGCCACAGACAATGTGTCGACTTATGGATAGAGTGATACCAGCGTCTCTCAGGACTGAGGTTTTGGTCTACCTGGACGACCTTCTAGTGGTATCTCCTACGTTTGAAAGACACATCGAGGTTCTCAAAGAGGTGTCTAGGTGTTTGCGAGCTGCGGGTCTCACAATCAATGTAGAGAAAAGCAAATTTTGTATGAAGGAGGTCCGCTATTTGGGTCATATTGTGGGTGATGGTACCATACGTACAGATCCTGACAAAATCTCTGCAATAGCAGAATTTCCACCTCCGAGATCAGTCAAGCAAGTCAGGAGGTTTTTAGGCATGTCAGGTTGGTACCGAAAATTTATCAGGAACTATGCTGCTATTTCGGCCCCGTTAACAGATTTGTTAAAAACTAATCGAAAATTTATTTGGACCAATGAGGCCCAAAAATCCTTTGAAGATTTAAAGACCATTCTCAGTTCAGCCCCTGTTTTGCACAGTCCTGACTTCACACAGCCGTTTTTTATACACTGTGATGCAAGCAAAACAGGAATAGGAGGAGTATTGGTGCAAAAGAATGCGGAGGGTGATGAGTTTCCGATAGCATTTATGTCGAAGAAACTTAACCAAGCCCAACGCAACTATAGTGTCACCGAACAAGAGTGTCTGGCAGCAATGCTATGCATTAAAAAGTTCAGGGCTTATGTCGAAGGGCATGAGTTTACGGTGATCACTGATCACGCCTCACTTAAATGGCTCATGTCCCAGACTGACTTAAGCACTAGGTTGGCAAGATGGGCTTTAAAGCTTCAAGGGTATCGGTTCAAAATAGAGCATAGGAAGGGGTCGCAGAATGTAGTTCCTGATACACTTTCGCGTACCAACACTGAGGATTTGTCTGAGGTGGAGTTTCTTTTTGAGATAGGAAATGAGCGAGGAGTTTTTGTAGATCTTCAATCCGAACATTTCTCTTCTGAAGAATATAAAGATTTGCTGAAAAGAATTGAAAATAAAATCGATGCTACCCCTGATCTTAAAATAATCGATGGATTTTTGTATAGGAGGACAGAACATGCTGTTGGTGAACAGGTGATAGACGATATGGCATGGAAGCTGTGGATTCCGAAAAGCATGGTCCCAGAAGTGCTGAGGAAACACCACGACGACCCTTTATCGGCGCATAGTGGAATCAATAAAACCTTAGAAAGAATTCGACGTTATTATTATTGGCCTAATCTTGTAACAGACGTGAAGAATTTTATTAACTCCTGCGAAGTATGCAAGAGTACAAAGCACCCAAACGTAACCATGAGGCCCCCAATCGGTAATACTGGTACTACTCAAAGATTTTTCCAACGCTTATATGTAGATTTCATAGGACCCTACCCTAGATCAAGATCCGGTAACATTGGGATTTTCATTGTGCTAGATCATTTCTCAAAATTTGTTTTTCTTCGGCCCGTAAAAAAATTCACCGCCGATGTCATCGTAAACTATATGGAATCTGAATTATTTCATACTTTTGGTGTACCCGAGTCTATTATTTCGGATAATGGTACTCAATTTAAGGCTAAAAGGTTCAACGAGCTTCTCGATTTTTATAAGATTTCACATATATACACGGCAATCCATTCGCCACAGGCGAATGCATCCGAGAGGGTGAATCGTTCTATAATTTCTGCTATAAAGGCATATGTTAACCAGGATCAAAAAGACTGGGATGAAAAATTGAGCCATATATCCTGCGCATTGCGTTCTACAATCCATTCCGCAATAGGAACATCTCCATATTTTATGGCATTTGGTCAACATATGGTTACCAATGCATCTACTTACCAATTATTGAGAAATCTGAATGCGCTGGAAGACAGATCCATTAATTTCAACAGATCTGATACATTTGACATTGTTAGAGCAAAGGCACTCCAGGTTATGAGAAGACAGCAAGAGCGAAATGAAAAGCAATACAATCTAAGGTCCCGGCAAGTATCTTATGAAGTCGGTCAGGAAGTTTACCGCCGCAATTTCAGTCAGAGCAACTTCGAAAAGGGATATAATGCAAAACTTGCACCAACTTTTATAAAATGTAGAGTCCGTAGCAAATGTGGTAACTGCTACTACGAATTAGAAGATCTCCAAGGAAAATTGATTGGCACTTACCATGCGAAAGATATGCGCCAGTAGATACCTATTGTTAATCTACATGCGTTATCAATCTTAACGACCTTCAGCCATTAAGTTTGATTTTGGTGGGGGGTATTTGTAGTGGCGCATGTAGATTTATTTATTTTTTATTTTTTATGCTATTGTTATGGCACCCCAATAAAATAGGTTTGCGCACCTCGGTTTACATTGAACCAAATGCGAATTTATCATTCTCGTTATGTTAACATTATTTCATTAATTCGAAAATGTACTCGAAGATGTAAATCTATTTTTAGAACACCTTTTCATGTTGTTTGACTTAGTGTTGTAATTGGTGCAGCCATTGCAATACACAACAACCCTACTTCTCATTAGGAAAGTCTGGCTTTAGGCTTGAAGTAGCTCAGAGGTAGTGTTGTTGGCTGCGGATCTGAGGGCCGAGTTCAAACCCCCACCGGGTGATGATATGTTTTTTTATAAAATATTGTTTTTTTTTTGCGAATTTTATCTTTTATTAGTTATTTCACCACATCTTTGTTAGTAATGAAATTGGGCTATGATTTGATGAAGAAGCGAGTAAGAGTTCTTTTTTTTCGGAGTCGCTGAATTGGTTAAAATTTCTCCTTGTGAGGTGGTGGAATTTGGTTTTTACTCGCTAGTAGTTTTCTCGCTATTTAATATAGATTTATGTATTTTGGCAATGTATGCTACATTAATACATTCATCTTTAGTAGCCATGTTGATTCTTGGAAAATTTGCTTGGTATTGGTTACTCAGCCATTTGTGCCATAGGAATTGCTAAGGTTACAAAAGGAGGAATTTGAGAAGGGTTTCGGCCTATTTTCATCTAACCTATCATCTGCTAACAATAAATTTGTGAACCGTAAAAATTATTGTGATTTTGGATATAAAAGAAAGTGATTTTTCCCTTTGAAATTGAAGTTTATATACTTTAAAGTGATAATTTTTAATATAGAAAGGTGATGTTAACGTAATATTACGGTTTCGTTTTTTTATTAGTTAATATTCCATAAATTGTAGATTCGGGATGATACTGATTTGATGGTTCAATTTTCATTTATTCCATAAGTTTTCGCTTGCTTACTGGATATAGTACATTTTTTGTTTGGCGATATTAATGTAATTTTGGTTTCCACTGGTAAGGCTCTGTTCGCATAAATACTCTCAATTGGGCAAAAGGTAATTGTGGTGTTTTTTTTTCTTCTTATTCCTCTTTTCTTAGTACCCCCTTGTCTCTGATCTACTTCGATGTTCCCTGGCGCCTAAAGTCAGTGGTATCGGTTGGTAGAACATATTGAGAGCTGTGCTCAGTATTTTTTCGATCAGCAGTAATATCAGTTCGGTAATTGGCACAAAGCAAAACAGAAAAATCTACTGTTGGATTGGCTGGGATCGTAAGAGCAGTGGATAAAATAAATCAAAAGCTTTGTAACGAAGTTTTTATGCAAGCCAAAATTGGAAAAAATTGCGATTATGCTGAGACCACATTTAACATTGTAATATCATTGTTGTGCTGTACACTTATCATAAAAAAAGTGAGATTGAATATTTTGCTCCACCAGAACCATAACAATCGAAACAAGTGGTAGTGAAACAACTGTTTTATATGAACTGATATTAATATACTTCAATAATATTAAATTGGAAAAAAATGCCTGTTTAAACAACAGTCGATCAAGGATCTCTTTGACATTTTTGGAAAAAAAACATAGTTTGATAAAAGCCATCAAATTTCATAAGTAATACTGGTGCCCGGAATTTGATTTGCTGGAGTTTGCTAAGGTTGCGATAACCCTCAACCCCCTCTGAAAGGCCTTTCGTCGTGGGAGCTCCATCAGAACACAAAGTAAGTCAATCTCTCTTATACTCATTAATTCGAACAAGCACAAATGATGAACAGAGTTGATGAGAGTGCATGGTAAGCCCGTTATGTCTCTCTAAATGTTTCAAACCATTGTTTTGTTTCACATTAAATAAAAAAATTATTAATTTATTGTGAAAAAGCTGAAAATTGCTAACTAAATTTTCAAATCCGGTTCATACATTTGTGTTTGTGAGCTTTTCATTTCCCGTGACACCTATATGAAAATTTACTAGTTGGTTGGGTATATAAATGTTACAGTTGATGTTAACAGAGAAGTAGCTATCATAACATTGGTTCCTCTGTTAGCATAACCAGAAGAATTTTACAGTTTGGAAAGCACTGCACAAACATCATATTGTTATTTCTTTTTGTTTCTTATAGATTTTTGTTTTTTTTTTACAAATTTTTATATTTATATATCTAACCAACTGCATTTATTAAACCATGTTAATCCAATTGATCCAAAGTGTCTGTTGATTTTGGTTATTGACTTTTTTTTGTAAAAATATACTTCATACTGCTGGCTGTTGGTTAGTGTGTGAGCGGAGGTCAATGCCCTCACAGCTGATCGATGGTAGAGAAAGTATAAGATATTTTTGTACATACAAACATACATATATGATGATTTGCATCTAAAACAGTTGTTGTTTCACCACAAGATCAAAAATAATTTATTATTTATATTATTTCCGATTTATTTTTTTATTGTTGTTCTCCTTGAGTTTCTGGTGGATAGTTGTGTGAATCTAAGGCAAAATAATTTTTTTTAAATATTATTATTATAATTTACTAAATTTATTATTAGGTAGATTAAACTTTTTGCAATTTGAATATTTTGTTCTTGTAATTTAATTCCTATTTATACATTTTTTCGATTCATTATTAATTAATTTAATTATGTATTTTGTAACGTTGAGAAAATTTTTTCATAATTTTGATACCCTCTTAAGTATGCTTTTAAGTCATGTTTCCGAATTTAAATGAATATGGTTTTGAATAAAATTCTGTTTTCTGAAATATGAACTAAACTGAATTATAAGGTTTTGATTTAAAGGAGTCGGATAGGAGAGTGGATAATGAATAATGGGTTTACTATGGACGTGTATTCTTTTTTGTTGAATATTGGTAGTAAACAGGTAGGGTGGGTAAGTCGTGCAGCATACACCTATGCATGACCAAACCAGGATGTAAACTTCAATCTCTATACTTCCCCCTAAGGCTGTAGATATCTTCTCCTGTATATCTTCTTTTTTTCGTACTTCCTCTTCTGTTATGTTATTGAACGATCACGCATTATTAAATTTAAAGCTAGTAGTTACTGATATTGTTGATGGAATTTGGCAAGACCTCACCCCCCCGACGAGCACAAAGGCCGGAGAAAAATGCGTGCTAAGCCATACCAACCATCCTAAAAAAAAAATATACATATAATTTGGAATTTGCTTAAACTTCGAACTCTGGTATACTACAGCTCACCAAAGTCCAAATTGTATCAAATTTAGTACTTTTCGTACTCATAAGTACGAATTTCCAAAACTACCTCAGTCACGGATTCCAATAATAATCTTAAGCCCATAAGGATTAAGCTCTAACCATTCACCAACATTCAACGTTTCTATAAATTCAAACTTCTAGCTTCAGCCATTTCGTCTCGGCGATGATCTGTCACTCACTCACTCAATTATCACTAAGCTCTTTTATATATTAAGATTACAAACCAATTAAATATATTTTTCTATAATCTATAAATATTTTTTTAACAAAAAATTGTAAACAACGATTATAATATTAATAAAACAGAATAATAATTTTTTAAACAAAATTTCAAACAGAAACAACAATATTGCACAATATCACCAATTGTCGCAGGGCACAATCATAACGCCCGATTGTGGTGAATGCCTTACACCAAATGAATAGTTAGGCGATCGTTTACCCGGTTTATATTCCATGCGATCGTAATAATTCGAACCGGGTCCGTAGAGTTTAAATTGATAGTTTGTCCTCGGCGCCAATGTATAACTGGGACTGGATTGCTTAATGGCTGCTAGATTCGAGCGTGGATATGTTGCCGGTCCCGGCGAACGTGCCAATTCCGGAAGATACTTTTTAACACCACTAAAAGGGAGGATAATATATACAATTATTTGACAGGGACCTACTATATTCAGAAAATACTTTTAACGGGGTATGTTATAATAGACGATCTCTTAACGGTGTCTTCTATATAGAGAAGACCTATTAACAGTGTGTTTTATACATTGAAGAAATTTAAAAATATAATATTTTAACAAGCTTCTTCTTCGTAGAAAATCTTCTAACGGGATCCATATACCGAAAACCCATTTACGGGGTCTTCTATATATCACAAACCTATTTACGGGAGCTATAAGGCTTCTTGTCCTTTGACATACCTTGCCAGAAAATTTTAGCAAATATGGTGGTCAAAAAAATCTAGCGTCCTTGAGGTTGGCTGCTAGGAAATCGTATGTTAAAGCTAATAAGATTACAGACTGGGACGTATATAGAAAACAATTCAATAGGTAAAAAAGTGAAATTGAGAAGGCTAATATGTGAGTCTTGGTTGTGCGATTCAATCGAAGGAGTAAAGATTCAAAATCTATAGGTAGTATAAAGGGAAACGAGGGAGCGTGGACTAACTCTGGCATAGAGACTCTTGATATTCTATTATCCACCCTCTT
Source organism: Musca vetustissima (assembly GCF_032173495.1). Lineage (NCBI taxonomy): Eukaryota > Metazoa > Arthropoda > Insecta > Diptera > Muscidae > Musca > Musca vetustissima. The sequence goes on from NW_026880143.1 coordinate 231,777, forward strand.
CCTTTCTTGTATGGACCATAACGACGAAGTGCGGTGTGCACATCGGCATACGGTTCGACCCATGGAAGAGGAGAAGTTGATAGAGAACACTATAAGCTTCCCAAAGTTGGTATGGACAATAAATAGCTTTCAACACTAGAAATCCCCGGGTCCAGAGGGCATATGGCGATGATGTAGTCCTGCTAATCGGTAGGAAATTTATGTCAATTATTTCTGAATTATGCAGGGTGCCTAATTAGGCTTTTATAACTGGGCACACGCCAATGGACTTGTCGTAACCCCACTAATACAGAAATGGTACTTTTCACTAGGAAACGTAAAATTCCTATTCTTACATTTCTTAGATATGGTTGCCTCCTTGTACGGTGGCAAGGGGTCAGTAAGTATACACTGCCAAAATGAGTACTGTACAGCTATCGGCGTCAATCCTGTTAACTGGAGCGCTGAGAAGCACATCACAGGCAGCCCTGAATACAATTCTGAATCTCCAACCATTGGGCATTCTGGTTAAATTCCACGCCGCAAGGTGTGCACAGATGCTCCGGGAAGCGGATGCCTGGAAATCGCTGAACTTTGGCCATGCTACTATCCTAAACATTCTAGAGGATTGCCCACATTAGTGACTATACTCCCTCTCATAGCAACTTTAAGGAGTTCCCGAGTAGGGAATCCTGGTCAAGTGGCTCCTTACCTCTGGCCGGTCTGTCGATATTTACAGACGGATCGAAGATAGAGCAAGGTACTGGTGCAGTTGTTTACTGCAAGGAACTAGCCATCTATAACTCATATAAACTTAATGATCTTTGTAGCGTTTTTCAGGCAGAAATCCTTGCAATCACGAAAGCGGCTGAGATAGTAAAAACACTTACTGCCGATAATGACTATATATGTCGACAGTCAGGCGACCCTCAAGGCTTTGAAGTCGTGCACTGTAAACTCAAAAGCAGTTCTTGATTGCAAGTCCGCTCTGCATGATATACGAGGGATAGTTTATTTATGTTGGGTTCCAGGACATAGCAACATAGAAGGGAACGAGATACCTACGAGCTTGCTTTACGGGGTTCTCAGTCGTCCAATCTTCCGATTGAGAGATCTGTGCAACCACCCATTGGCTATTTCATTGGCAAAATCCGTTTGTTCTATGGCGAGGTCACAGATCACAGTGGACAATAGTCTCCGAGTGAACGGTTGTTACTATCAACCGTACATCCCTAACCTAACATAGAAGGGAATGAGGTAGACGATGAGCTTGCTCGAGGGGGTTAACAGTCGTCCAATCTACTTTTTGATGGGTCTGACCAATCTCCTATTGGCTACTTTATTAGCAAAATCCGTATGAGCTAGTGGGTAATAAATGGTCATCTGGTCAGAATTTTCTCGCCGTAGCACTTCTTCCCGGCTGTCTCTTATTTAGTGGGTATCAAAATCGTTGTGGGGATCATAACAGGTCACTGCAGGGTTATATCTCTCAAGACCTTTGAATGGAATCTTGATAACGTGGTATTTAATATATAAAAGTCTTTTAAATGAGGCCTTTTATGTGTAGAATAACTTTTAATCGGGTATTTTATAATAGAAGATCTTTTAATGGGGATCTTAGAAGATCTTCGAAGGGGATCGTCTATATACAAACACCTTTTAAAGGAATTTTCTATTACAAAGACCCTTTAAAGTCGTCTGCTATAAACTGAGCATCTTTCAATGTCTTCTTCAATAAACACAAGGGGTAGGGTCTTCTATATAGAAGGCCTTTAAAGAGGATATTATATATGAAAGTCCTTCAAGGGGGTCTTCTATATAATAGAAGCCCTTTTCAAGCAATCTCGTATATATAGATGATATTTCCACGGGGTTTTTATATATTTGAACGATCATTCAATACTTACAGGCTATATTCGGGAGCTCTTTGTTTCGTGTACGAGTCATTAATGCCATATGTATTTGGACTTGGAGCACAATTTTTAAAGAAAAATGTATTAACGGCTCCGAGAGAATACGCCGGTGCATTGGATCCTTTAAATATTGGTGAATTACGCAGCTGATAGGCTAAGGGACCGGGGCTTTTACTTTTCTCTGGAAAAACGTACAAAAATATTTATAAAAAAATCGTATAAATGATGTCATTAACTTGCCTTTGTAAAATGTTTTAGGTGCCATTGTATAAACATGTCCCTTCGATATGCCATAACGTATCAATTTATCCACTTTATATCTGGCCGGTCCCGGGCCAATGCTATTATCTTTCAACTGGGTTCGTGTGCCAAATGAATATTGCGGCATTCGTTGTTTTCGCAAATCATGACTTTCATAACCAACAGTTGGTGGTAGACCGTAGAGACCAGATGGACCTATGGGCACAAATATATACTGTTTTAAAGGGTATAGGAAATAAATCTGGTGCAATATTACCAGTTGTCATTTTCGCTAAAATCTAGAGATTTTTATGCAATATTTTTGTTGTTTAATTTTGAGAAAATGTTCGCCAAACAAGGAATATAGAACCGAAATTTAGGAAAGCCAAAAAGGAAATGACAGAACATTTTAAATTCTTTATTATTTTTTCTCCATTTACTATAAAAATTTTACAATAGGTATGTTCTGGACTTTTGTGGGGAAACCACTTGGTCTTCTATCTATTATAAGGAAATCTTCTTTGAGAAGACTTTTCAAAATTATGGGAAATGACGTTAGGGTTTTCGATGTGGAGACATTCTGGTCTCCTATAAGGTTTTCTGTGAGAAGACCTTCTCATTTTCTATGAGAAGACCTTCTGGTGTTCTATGTGAAGACCTTCTGGTTTTCTAAGAGAAGACCTTTTGTTCTTCTATGAGAAGACATTTTCGTCTTCTATGAGAAGGACTTCTGGTATTCTATGAAAATACCTTCTGGTGTTCTATGAGAAGTTATTCAGGTCTTCCATGAGAAGACCTTCTGGTTTTCTATGAGGAGACCTTCTGGACTTCTATGAGGAGACCTTCTGGTCTTCAATGAAAGATCATATGGTCTTCTACGATGCGAGACGATCTTATGGGTTTCTATGTGAAGACCTTCCGGTCTTCTATGTGAAGACCTTCTGCTTTTCTATGAGAAGAACAGCTACTTTCTGGTTCTTAATGAGAAGACGTTCTGGTCTTCTATGAGAGGATCTTCTGGTCTTCTAGGAGGAGACCTTCAGGCCTTCTATGAGGAGACCTTCAGGTATTCTATGAGAAGACTTCTGGTCTTCTATGAGGAGATCTTCTGGTCTTCTATGAGAGGATCTTCTGGTTTTCTATGAGGAGACCTTCTGGACTTCTATGAGGAGACCTTCTGGCCTTTAATGAAAAGATCTTATGGTCTTCTACGATGCGAGACGATCTTATGGGTTTCTATGTGAAGACCTTCTGGTCTTCTATGTGATGACCTTCTGCTTTTCTATGAGAAGAACAGATACTTTCTGGTCCTTCATGAGAAGACGTTCTGGTCCCCTATGAGAAGACGTTCTGGTCTTCTATGAGAAGATCTTCTGGTCTTCTATGAGGAGACCTTCTGGTCTTCTATGAGGAAATCTTCTAGTCTTCTATGAGAGGATCTTTTGGTCTTCTATAGGAGACCTTCTGATCTTCTATGAGAAGACCTTTTGGTCTACTATGAGAAGACCATTTGGTCTACTATGAGAAGACCTTCCGGTCTTCTATGAGAGGATCATCTGGTCTTCTATGTGATGACCTTCTGCTTTTCTATGAGAAGAACATTCTGGTCTCCTATGAGAAGACGTTCTGGTCTTCTATGAGGAGATCTTCTGGTCTTCTATGAGGAGATCTTCTGATCTTCTATGAGAAGACCTTTTGGTCTACTATGAGAGGATATTCTGGTCTTCTATGAGAAGACCTTCTGGTTTTCTATGAGAAGACCTTCTGGTCTTCTATGAGAGGATCTTCTGGTCTTCTATGAGAGGATCTTCTGGTCTTCTATGAGAAGACCTTCTGGTCTTTTATGAGGAGACCTTCTGGTCGTCTATTAGAAGACCTTATTGTGTTCTATGAGGAGAACTTCTGGTCTTCTATGAGGAGACCTTTTGGATTTCCATGAGGAGAACTTCTGGTCTTCTAGGAGAGACCTTCTGGTATTCGACTCTTCTGTACGAGGATTTTCTGCTCTTCTATACGAAAACCTTCTGGTACTCTATGCGAAGCCTTCCGATCTGTTCAGATTTAAATACAGTTCCTGTGTTCCTATGTTGTCGTCCAATCTGTCTGATTGCGACGAAACTAGATCGGTTCTGATTTAGATATACATTTCAAATTTATTTACGTCCGATTTTGATGGGCTAAGATGAATTTATAAGATCCCACCTATGATGCTACGTCTATCCGATCGTCAGGGTACCACCAAAATCCTTAGAGTGGAATATTTGTTATGCTAGTATTAAATCGGTACTACTGTATGTACCAAAGTGATGTAGGGTCCGTCCGACCCTTCCTTACAATGAATCTGGAGACACTAGTTTTATAAAATTGAACGAAAATGCACGATATCAGATTTTCATTAGTAGAAACATGTTTTAGGCTAGCCATCATGAAGTCAACAGGACGATCCTAGTCGTTGCGCAGCCACTACCAACAACACTACAAGTCCTTCCGACTTTGGAAATTAGCGTATGTTTTGTTAAAAACACACACAATGTACGTGTGAAAATGTGTCTGTTTGTTTGTCTTGACGCCTTGTGTCTATACAAATGATGACCACTGTGACGTGAAGACCTGACTGTGATCGTTACCACTGTTTGTTGTTGAAGGAAAATTGTCTATTTTAGGACTTATTTTAGTAGATGTTGTCCTTCAGCAAAAATGTTGTTGTCTGTGGCTTTGTTATTGTTAGACTAATTGATTTAAATTGAGAGAGAATTGACGTTGCCTCATTTGTGATTATGTTGAACCATAACTGAAGACGGATCATGGATATGTATATTTAATACTAACATAAAACCTTCTGGTCTTCTATGAGAAGACCTTCTGGTCTTCTGTGAGAAGACCAGAAGGTCTTTTATGAGAAGACATTCTGGTCATTTATTTTGTCTTCTTGAGAAATTATTTTGGTCATTCATTAAAAAAGTCAATGGTCTTCAAAAATCTTTGTGAATGTTTGGAATTTTTTGTGCTCTTTTTTTATTTCTCTATGTATTTGAAAAAAAAAAACATTCAACACTTTCAAAATTCAGAGTCAGAGTAATTAGGATCGTTGACAGTCAGGTTAGGTCACCAAAATAACATTGGAAGTGACAACCAATGTTGGTGACAGATGGTCGGATTAACACACAATAGCCTACACTAGCAAAGTGTTCAAAATAAATATATATTTTTGCCTTACAAAATGACACATTAGGCCCGGTAATCCTCTCGTCTACAAATGTCTAGCCGCCTTTTTGTGGTAAAGGCTCGCCATAAAATCGCCACGATGATAGATCAAGTTCGTATGTTGATTTTTGATTGAGAGGCGGCCGACAATGTCATTAGACTACTTATAGTAATTTTGTTGGCTAGTTTGGCACGCGACGACTAGCCGCCTAGCTAGCTGGGCATTTAAATTTTTGGACCATCAGCAATACAAAAATAAAAGAATCGATCTACGAGTCATCTAAATAATACACACAAAATTTTTTTTTTACTGTAAATAATAATCACAATTGAGGCGAAAGATGGTTCGCCAATTTCTCTCTCGATTTAAGTCTTTTAGTCTAACAATTCAAAGCCATAAAACAATATTTCTGTGAAAGGACACCGTCTATAAGTCTTTACACAGACAACAGTGAGGACGAGAATATTCTTTTGGTTCAACAACAATACAAATGATCGTGGTAACGATCACTGTCGTTCTTCACGTCACCGAGGTCATCGTTTGTATAGACTCAAGGCGACAGAACAAACAAACAAAGAGGCGCATTTTCACACCTACATTGTGATGTGGACAAATAGTCGCAATTCGCCTTTAAAACATACATATGCCCATGGTAGCAATGGGACGATTTTGTTTTGCTAATTACTTAAGTCGGGAAGACATGTTGTGTTTTTGGTTATGACTATTCGACGACTAGGATCGTTTGGTTGACTTCACAACGACTAGCCTACAACACATTTATATTTATGAAAATATGAGCTAAAAATTGTCATTCAAATTTATACTAGTGTCTCGAAGGATAAACAAAAGTAAAGCTATCATTAAGTTCAAACGGGCCGAACCTTTTTCATTCTCTACCATGTGTTGTACATTCTAAATTTCTTAATAAGGTTAGGACTTTTATGTGGATAATATCATTTTAAAATATCTGCTAGACGGTTGTTTATACGGGAAACTGAAATACCAAATTACAGACCCACAGCGTGGATAACTGGGCTAGAAAGTACAAGACATCGAAGATTAAGCTGGGCCTTAGCATAAAAGCTGGATAAATTTTATTCGCCCATCAAGAACAAAATGAGGCTTTAGCCTTTGGAGGGGAACTTTTCTACATAATGAGAAACTAAGATATAAAATTGCCTTATATAGGGATTGTCCTAAAATGTGGATCGATTTTGACAAATGAAGGTGAGAAGATTTGAGAAACCAAAAATTAAATTAGTGTCAATTGGCTTGGAAAATATGGACAAAGTCCCCATAATGCAGAATATGATATTTAGTGGTATATGAGGGCTATAGCAACATGTGGACCGACATATCCCATTTTCTGTACCAAACATCCATGGAGTAGAAATCATGTATGTAAAATATTTCGAAGTCCTATTATTAGTATTTTTACCTCTATCGTGGTTTCAACAGACATAGAATTTTGATATAATTTTATGGGGTCTTCGGTAAATATTACGGAATGATAAATTTAATATACAGCCCGCAATATGGTTCAAAGTATGCTAATGGTGGGTGTGTAGGTTCGTTCTGGCTTTCATTTCATAGCAAAACTTTGATCACTAAACTCAACTCGAAAATACATATGGGAGCTAGATAACAAGTAAAAAGTGTCAGTCGGTGTTGTCGACAGTTATATACCCCTACCCTATGGTTTGCGGAGGAGGTCTTCGGAGTTATACACAGGTTTTATTATTCGTTTTATATAAGGCATATGTTTAATTAAAGTTGTTTCGGACTTTATGTTGATCAAATATATAATATTGACCCACCTTCGGACTTGATCTAGTTGTTCAAAATTGGGTTCAAATCGGACATTCCAATCGCCTGATGTTGGATTTATATATATTGAAAATGTTGATCATTTGTGGGGGAGGTACCAGAAGGAGTGGACCAATGGATCGTATCTTCAAATTTTATCTAGGCTTGGTAAAGATAACACTGTGCTACAAAACAACAACAAAAATTTATTCAGGGGTTCTAATGTACCAATTCTGTTTAGTTGGAGTCCCTGGAACACGAAAATACCGTTGGTTTTTCTGGGTCACTTCGAAAATTAGTTTTATAACGGTAAATGTAGAGAAAAACGTGGTCTCATAGATTGCAAATTAATGCTTTGTACAATTTTGTGGGGAAGGTACCAGAAGGAGGGGACCGATATCCCCCATCTTCGAACTTAAACTAAGTTTGGAAGAAATATTAAAATGTGCAAAGTTTGGATGAAATCGATTATTCCCTTGGATAGTTATTGTGCGCACCAGTCAGACAGACGGACGGAGGGACATGTGTAAATCGACTCCAAATTTTCTAAAACGGATTTAGTCCAAAGAAACATTTCGATGAGACACATTTTCACCGTATCAAAGATTATATACCCTCATTAGCCATAAGGCTGAGGATACAGAAACCAAATAAGTTTTACATTATAGTTGCGATCGATATAGGTATTGTGTCAAAGACTTTGTCAAAGTTCAGACCAACAGAGGACATCAAAATATTAGTTTGTTTATCCTTCATACGTCGAAACCGACATAATATTTGAAGACAGGGACATATAACTGGAATGAATGAAAAATGCGACCATAAAGTCAAAGAGACGATTCTAGTCGTTGAGCAGACACCCACATGTCTCTCCGTTATGAGAAATTAGCAAAATAATTCTGCAACGTTGCTTCCATGGGTGTATGTTTTGAAGACGAATTGCGTCTGTTTGTCTACTTCACAATGCAAGTGTGAAAATCTGTTTGTTTGTCTTTCCGCTTTGCGTCTGTAGAAATTATAACATCGGTGACAGGAAAGTTTCAGTGAACCCTGCTTCGCATCATTTGTGATTATATTGAACCATAACTGTTGACGAATCGTGGATATATGAAGTGGTAATCAGGCTGCGGAGTCAAATATTATTTAGATAATATACGACACAACCTGAACTCATGTTTTATTATTCGCTTAATATAAGGTATGTGTTTTTATCAAAGAGGTTTTGAATTTAATGTTGATCAAAACGGTTATTTAATTCGCTACATATTATTAAATATTGACCATTTTTGTGGTACCAGAAGAAGTGAACCAATGGGTCCCATCTTCGGACTTAACTTAGGTTTGGTAAAATAATATATTGTACAAAGTTTGGTTTAAATCGAATAGTCCGTTCGCATGGTGGACCGATATTCCGATTTTAATGAAATCGGTTACTCCCTTCTAAAGTTATCGTGCGCACAGCCTGGCCCGACATACGGGTCGACGGACATTTGTAAATCGACTCCATGTTATCTGAAACGGATTTAGTCCAAAGAAACATGATGTCTGAAACCAATATTTCGATCAGGCATATTATTGTCGTATCAAAGTGTATATACCCTCATTAGCCATAAGGGTTAGGATATAAAAACTCATTTAATGTTTGAGAAGCACTCTTGTCGTCGCTTGATGCTGACACAATAAATCGGCTATATTTCTAAAAGTTGTTGAGATTTTTACTTGAAATATTAAATAATTAGTTCTTGAATTGGTATTTTATTTTAAGACTTTCTGGTCTTCTGTAAGAAGACTTTCTGGAAAAAATATAAAAACATCTGGTCTTATGTGAAGAGGGCTTCTGGTCTTCTGTCTGAACACCTTTTGGTTTCTTTCCTATGAAATCTTTCTCGTTATCTGGTTTTCTATAAGAATAATTTGGACTTCTGTGAAAAGGCCTTCTTCTACGACAAGAACTTCTGATCGGATGGGAGAATTATTTTCCGCTCTCTAGAAATACTTCCTGGGAAACCTTTTTTTCCTCTGATACTTAATTATAAAAACTAGTACCAAAAAGAAATAAAAACTTAGTATTAGTTACAAATTGTTACAGTTCTGTAAAAAAAGTCAAATTCGCCGAATGTGTCCGAACCCGGGATAATATTGAACTATGGCGGAATACCGAATGTACCCCGAAGGCCCTTTTTATAGTTTTTTATTTTTTGTCTATCAATCTTCTAAAAACATTATATTTTTATAAGAATACACATTGTACTTAACTACTATTTTATAATACTGCCTTAAAAATTGAAATGTTTTATACACGAAATACTTACGAAATGGAATGGAAACATTTCTAAAAAATCTGTAAAAATAAGAAAAGAGATTTCAAACTTTGCTACAGTTATTTATTTTGATATTCGATGCCTATGTATCGTAGATAAAAAATCTCAATTGTAATGACAACCAAATTTCGTGACAGGTGATCGGACTAACACACAACAACAGTTCACTCTTGCAAAGTGCGGAAAATAAATATTTGTATTTGCCTTTCCAATTGACACATTATGTCAGTAATCCTCCGTCTACAAATGTCTAGCCTTCTTTTTGTGGTTAAGGCTCGCCATGAAATCGCCAGGATGAAACATCATTTAATGCGTTGGCTGAGCGGCGGGCGAAATTACAGTTGGCACGCGACGACTAGCCGATTCAAAATTTAGTTAAATGTATGAGTGCAGTTGAAAACACTTAGAACGGTGGGACCGACAACATTTTTTGGGACTGTCATTATAGCTCATATATTAACTCAGCTATAAAGAAGTTATTAGTATTGGACTTCGATGTAATATTTATCATGTCGTCCGTGCATTGACCGTCAAGGTTGCATTAATCTTTAAACAATTTGTAAGTTTTTACCATTTTTTCAGAAAGCATATGTTATCGTAAAACCAGTAAGGAAAGTAGTAAAGTCGGACGGGCCGATTATATGATACCCTTCACCACTATGGGTATATTAATGTTCTTGTTATACCCTCCACCATAGTATGGAGGGTATATTAATTTTGTCATTCCGTTTGTAACTCATAAATATTCATTTCCGACGCTATAAAGACGATCTAGCCATGTCCGTCCGTCTGTTGTAATCACGCTATCTTCTGCAGGAATTGAGATAGGTTTGCATAGGTTTGTCTTTTGTCTGCAGTCAGGTCAAGTTCGAAGATGGGATATATCGGTCCACCTTTAGGCATAGCTCGCATATAACAGTACCCCCAATTTTCGGTATTTTGGGGTTCTTGAGCGCATTTTTCTACCGAATGCGTTGGAATTTGGTATTTTGTAGTCTTACCATATACGACTACTCCCTACCAAAAATTTTTAATATTCACCCCCATTTTGGGGTCGTCCCCCTGATTTGTTCCGTGTTTGGGTTTGGTTCTAAGACTCTGTTGTAATCATTTCATCTGCGGAAAATACGAAAAAAAAAACTAGAACATAAGGTTCGATAATTAACCTTAGTTATATTCACATATATGAACTGTAACCCGCATTTAGGCCCAGCCCCTGCGTTGGAGGTAGCAGAAGGAGTGGACCGATATTCCCCATGTTCGAACTTGAACTAGTATTGGATGAAATAATAAGATGGGCAAAGTTTAGATGAAATCAAAATTGTTTTAAACAAATTTGGTCCAAAGATACATGGTGTCTAGGAGCAATAATTAGGACCATAATCGGTTTGTACAAATGTCGGTATAGGTACACTTTTTGGTATGTTCCCTATATTTTTATTTCAAGTACCTGTCAGTATATCTATGGTGGAGGGTATCCAAAGTTCGGCCCGGCCGTAAGGTTCGATAGTGAACTATATATGAACTATAATCCTATTTAGACCTAGCCCCTGTGTGTGAAGTACTAGAAGGAGTGGACCGATATTCCCCATCTTCGAACTTGAACTAAGTTTGGAAGAAATAATAAGATGACCAAAGTTTGGATGAAATCAAAATTTTCTGGAACAAATTGGGTCCAAAGAAACATGGGGTCTGGAACCATTTTAACCGTGTAAAAGTATATACACCCTAATTATCCATAAAGCTGAGGGTATAATTGTCCATTAAAAATTTCTGAAATTTGTTTTATAGTTTACATTGTGGTTTACATAACCGGTTTGTAGAAATGTCGGTATAGGTCCACTTTTTGGTATTTTCCCTATATTTTCATTTCAAGTACCTGGCAGTATATCTATGGTGGAGGGTATATCAGTATATATATACTAAATATACGATGACGACTAAATATCTATGAATGAATTAGCCATAGACGGCACTTTTTTGTTTGTCTTTGAAAATGTCAATGAACGAATGTAAACATTCGTAAATAAGTCAAAATTACTATCTCTCTCGTACATCCACATACACTGTGTTTATCTCTTAGTACAACAAATATCGGCGTTGTTGGTACTCTCTGTAAAAAATTGTAAATGTAATATTACAACAGAGAGCATTACAAAATTCAGAGAATAAGAAACTTGTTTACACAGAGAGTAATAAAAATACACCCAACATAATGTTGGGTGTTGTTAGGTCATTTCCCCGTACATACTATTTTGGAATATTTTGGAATATTTAAAATTTCAATACATGGAGATATTGTGACATCATAATGGGAGTCACAGTGGGAGAATTTAAATGTGTGTGTTCAGTATAACACTAATAGAATTAGAAATAAATATTTAAATAATGAAGGTTAAATATAAAAGGCATAATTTCCGATCACTGAAATGTCCAATTACAAACTAGGGTTGTTAACATCGCGCAAAAATTAACAAAAAGGTGGATAAATGAAATTTAATTTTCAAAAAAATTCAGAAATTGTTGAGATTTTCACTTTAAATTTTAAAGGAACATTATTGAATTTGTGTAGGTTCGAACTAAATAGAAAGCCAAAAGTTTTTATACCCTCTACCATGAGGTGGACATTCAAAGAACATCAAATAAATTGGGCCTTCCAGGAGAAAATACAATACCAAACTAAAACTCGTGGAAAAGCGTTAAGTTCAGCCGGGCCGAACTTTTGATACCCTCCACCATACTGACAGGTACTAGAAATATACCCAAAAGTGTACCGACATTTCTACAAACCGATTATGTTTCTAAACATTGGTCCTAGACCCCATGTTTCTTTGGGCCAAAATTGTTTCGAAAAATTTCGATTTCATCCAAACTTTGACCGTCCTATTATTTCTTCCAAAATTAGTTCAAGTTCGAACATGGGGAATATCGGTCCACTCCTTCTGGTACCTCCCACAGAGGGGCTAGGGCTAAATGCGGTTACAGTTCATATATATATATATATATAAGGTTAATTATCGAACTTTATGTTCTATTTTCCGCAGATGAACTGATTACAACAAAGTCTTAGAACCAAACCCAAACACGGAACAAATCATATAACTATTTTAATATAAAAAGTGGGTTATATGGGGACGACCTCAAAAAGGGGGCGAATATTAAACATTTTTGGTAGGGAGATTTGTTACCGTATACGAATTCGGCGAAAAACGCACTATATAACCCCAAAATACCGAAAATTTGGGGGCTATCGGAAAAAATGGACCTATATTTATAATTTTTTGTGGAGAGATTTGGTACCCATTAAGAACTCAAAATACTAAATTACAACCAATTCGGTGGAAAATACGATCAAAACCCCCAAAATACTGAAAATTTTGAGGTCCCGTGTATGGGGGATACCAGAAAAAATGGACCATTATTTATAATTTTTTGTGGAGACATTTAGTACCCAATAAGAATCCAATGTACCAAATTTCAGCATATTCGGTTTAAAAAGCGCTCAAGAACCCCAAAATACCGAAAATTGGGGGAACTGTTATATGGGAGCTATGCATAAACGTGGACCGATATATCCCATCTTCGAACTTGACCTGCCTGCAGACAAAAGACAAACCTATGCAAAATTTCAGCACCCTATCTCAATTCCTTCAAATGATAGCGTGATTACAACAGACGGACGGACAGACGGACGGACAGACGGACGGACATGGCTACCACAACAATTTAGTTACCTAATTGTCTCATCCGGCTGTTTTGTTTTTATTTTGGGCGTTTCTTTTAATTAGCCATGTTAGTGTGTCTAGTAGTGTGGATGGATGGGTGTGTGTCCGAATTCTTTCGTTTGTGTTATTGTAAAAACATTGTAGTTCTTGTTGTTGTTTTTTATACCCTCCACCATAGTATGGAGGGTATATTAGTTTTGTTTTTCCGTTTGTAACGCATCGAAATAATCATTTCCGACCCTATAAAGTATATATATTCTTGATCAGCGTAAAATTCTATGACGATCTAAGCATGTCCGTCTGTCTGTTGTAATCACTCTAGCGTCTAAACGAATTGAGATAGATCGCCAACATTTTGCATAGAGTCGTCTTTTGTCTGCAGGTAGGTCAAGTTCAAAGTGGGCTTTATCGGTCCACGTTTAGTCATAGCTCCCATATAAGGGTACCCCCCAATTTTCGGTATTTTTAGGTTCTTGAGCGCGTTTTCCAACTGAATTCGCTCAAATTTGGTATATTGAGTTCTTATTGGGTAGCAAATATTTTCGGATAGCCCCCATATAATGGTACTCCCAATTTTGAAGTATTTTGGGGGGTTTGATCGCATTTTTCGACCGAATTCGCTGAAATTCGGTACTTTGAGTTCTTATTGGGTAGCAAATCTCTATACTAAAAATTATAAATATAGGTCAATTTTTTCGGGTAGCCCCCATATAAGGGTACCCCCCAATTTTCGGTATTTTAGGGTTCTTGAGCGCGGTTTTCAACCAAATTCGCTGAAATTTGGTACATTGGGTTCTTATTGGGTACCAAGTTTCCCCACTAAAAATTATAAATATAGGTCCACTTTTTCCGGTAGCCCCCATATAAGGGTACCCCCAATTTTCGCTATTTTGAGGTTCTTGAGCACGTTTTTCAACCGAATTCCCTGAAATTTGGTATTTTGTAGTCGTATATGGTAACAAATTTCTCTACAAAAAATTATTAATATGCACCCCCTTTTTGGGGTAGTCCCCATATAACCCCCTATTTTTTATATTAAAATAGTTATGCAATCTGTTCCGCGTTTTGGGTTTGGTTCTAAGACTCTGTTGTAATCATATCACCTGCGGAGGATATCGAGATAAAAAACTAGAACGTAAGGTTCGATAATGAACTATATATGAACTATAACCCGTATTTAGACCTAGCCCCTGTGTGGGAGGTACCAGAAGGAGTGGGTCGATATTCCCCATCTTCAAACTTGAACAAAGTTTGGAAAAAATTATAAGATGGCCAAAGTTTGGATGAAATCAAAATTTTCTGAAACAAATTTGGTCCAAAGAAACATGGGGTCTAGAACCATTTTAACCGTGTAAAAGTGTATACACTCTCATTATCCATAAAGCTGAGGCTATAATTGTCCATTAAAAATTTCTGAAATTTGTTTTATAGTTTACATTGTAGTTTACATAACCGGTTTGTGGAAATGTCGATATAGGTCCATTCTTTGGTATTTTCCCTACATTTTCATTTCAAGCACCTGGCAGTATATCTATGGTGAAGGGTATCCAAAGTTCGGCGCGGCCGAACTTAACGTTTTTTCACTTGTTTCTCTTTTCGTTAGTCGTTTTTAGTGATGAATTCTCTTTTACGCTCGCCCAGACTTACTCTCAATTTGTTTATGCCCACCACTGACTTAAAGTTTAAGTCTTAAGTATTTAACCCTTAAAACAATTAGTTCCGCAAAGAAAATCGACCGAATCACAACGTTATTTTTTATTGCAAAAATTATTAACAACAAAATCATAAATATTAATATTTAATTAAATCAACAACAACAAAAACCAACTATTATACATAATGTTTTGTTTCAATCTCCATTGCTTCAGCTTATATTTGGTTCGGTTAATTGCAGCTGGATGTATTGCGGCTCTTGGATTATCATTGCGTGCTATAACCAATGCTCCGAATAAATCATTAAATGGTAAACAAAATTAAGAAAAACAACAAAATAGAAATTGAAATTGTAGTACTCAAAAAGATTACATTTAATGTGAACAAGCGGATAAATAAAAAGCTTCGTAGAAGAATGGACCGTATATAGTATATTGCTCGACATAAAGTGCAGTTAATATAAAACCTACATTAAATCGAATGATAATAAATACCTAAAACCTTCAAAATGTGAAACAATATAATTAGGAAGACTTTCTACCCAGTGAGAACACAAAACACGAAACTACAGCTGATTCATTTGAAAAACGTGGTGGCTACCCTAATATGTGGACCAATAGGGATGAAAATGTTACCTTTTTAAAAACAAAACTTCCTAAGAGTAGTAGCCAAAAGATGAATTTCAAGTACTCTACCGTGACGTAAGGAAGGGCAGATTGATGGACATGCGTGAATCGGCATAGAAATACTTACTAAGTTGGCTTGTGATAGAACATTTGTTCCATAAGCGCAGCTTGCTCCGAGATGTTGTCTTCCACTTCATCTTGCCATCGAATACGTGGCCTTCCCCTTCAACGTGATCCATCAGTTGGCTCGCTTCTATATGCCTTTTGAGCTGGGGCAACATCACCTATGTCGATGTCCGAGAATAGATAGTACAACTAATGGTTCATTCACGGCAATATTCTCTGTCACGCAGATCGGCCCATAGATCTTTCGGAGAATCTCTCAAACACTCCAAGAGCTGCCTCATATGTTTGTGCAAGTAACCATGCGAGAGGTGGTCTTGTCTCTGAATTGCTTATTTATACCATACTAGCATCTGTTGGCCAACATTATTCCCTCCGAATTTCAAAACTGATTTCATCGGTTTTATTAATGGCGGTACCTATGTATATAAAATCTTTGACTACCTCGAAGCTGTAGTTTTCGAGTTCCACAGTTGGTATTAGTCGACTGGACGTCTTGCGCATTCCTCTAGCCAAATTGTACTAATCAGCAGCAGGGATGGAAAATTCAGTACAATATTACTTTTTTCAGTACCTTTTACCCAAAAAAGTACCGTAGTACCCCCGTGACCATTTCAGTAAACCATCCTTCATTAAACCATGATATATATATTTTTATACCCTTCACCACACTGTGGTACAGGGTATTATGTCTTTGTGCATATGTTTGTAACAGGCAAAAGGAAACGAGATAGACACATGGTTCCTTTTGAGAATATGCATAGAATCACTTTTTAATTCGATTTATGCATGTCCGTCCGTCCGTCCATGTATTTTTGTTAACAAAGTACAGGTCGCATTTATGATCCGATTTGGATGAAATTTGGTACAGGTCACTTAATTGGCCCAAGGACGAACCCTATTGAAATTGGGAAAAATCGGTTCAGATTTAGATATAGCTCCCGTATATATTTTCATCCGATTTTATGTAAATGGTGCACCAATGTCCTTATATATCCTTTGATTTGCACGAAAATTGGCATAGCGTACTGAATTAAGCCTAGAAAGATGAGTGTTAAGTTTCGTGAAAATCGGATCAGATTTAGATATAGCTCCCATATACATTTTCGTCCGATTTTATGTAAATTGTGCACCAATGTCCCTATATCCTTCTGTTGGGATTCCATCTGTTGAATATACCCCGTCCGACTTTACTACTTTCCTTACTGGTTTTATAGATATGGTTGTCAGATACTCAATTTGGCTTACTTTGTGCTATCGCCTGAGGTAGGCAAATTGATGACATTCGTAGTCGTCGTGATTACTTCAATAATTTCAATAGCACTTTGCAACTGAAATTCATGTTAGTTTGTGGTATATTGGCTTTCGAGAAAGAGGTAGTGAAATTAAAATTAGTCAATGACATACATTTTCAAATGCAATCTAAAAAGCAAGAATTCTCATATTATTACCATCAGAAAGATACACTAAGTGATATCTTGAAAATCGATCTTTATGAAACTGAATATTTTTTTTGTATTTTCTTGAAAAAGTACTCTTTTATTAAAAAAAGTACTCTTTTGGTACCTTTTCACATTTTTCATTTTCCATCCCTGATCAGCAGGTGCATGCTCCTGACAAGCATCTGACCACCGGTCTTGAATAGTTTGGCTGTTAATCCAACTACACATGCTACTTTATTGTTCTTCAGCCGATTATTTGCTACTCTGGCCTCATCTTGGGTAGGTGGTATAAAATCTATACCGTCATCTCTTATTTGTTCTGGCGTATCTTCTTCGCCGTTATTATTTGATAACAGAAGCTTTTCAAAATGCTCGTTTTAGATCCTCAACACGTTATTTATACCTGTCACCAGGTTTCCTTCATCATCTCATTTCGATTGGATGTAATATATACCATAGGAGTCAGTACAGTACAGCACTATGGATGTTTGCGTGTACCCATAGGGCTGTACTGGAAGTATAATATATTTTTCCCCGTCTGCTTTCGCTGTTTCCTTAATTTATTTTCGTTTGCCTAGCTCATTTGTTGTTTGTATATTGTGTTGAATTAATTTAATATCAAATTATTTTCCGCACACAGGTGAAATGGACAATAATATTGCCTATGTGGTCGGTTTGGTGTTTGGTATTGGTTTCATTGGCAACCTTTTATTATTTATTGGAATATGGCTGGTATGTCAATCTATAAAAACAAAATAGCATTTCATACAATTTTTATTACATAAAATTTATAAAAATTCTCTTTATTTTAGAAACGACACCGTTTAATGGCAACAGCCGGTATTGTTATCAGTGCTTTTCTAATTATTCTAATTGTTCTAATTATTGTAATGATTGTGTCTTTAACTATTACCAACAAAAATTTCGCGGACACTTTGTTTTTAGTTGTGGCAGGTCTTGTATTAGTTGGTAAGTAACACAAACCCAATATTTCTTTGGATATAAAAAATAATTAATTGTTTTTTTTTTTAATTACAGTATTCATTATAGTATTATATTCTCCTATTTACATTCTGTATAAGAGATTATGCCTTCAAGAAAATAATCCTTCAGTAAAAAATGATAATGCCGTCAATACAAATTGTTTTTACATATCGGATCTGCCGGTTAATGGAGACACTCGGTCGTTAATGTGACCGTTTTAAAGCAGAACTATTAAAATCGAAATTATATAACTATTTAGTAAATATGTGACGAAAATAAAGTCGATCGGCGCTGAGTATGTGTCATCCTACAATAGTTTCTTTATTTGGTCATTTCTGTGGTGCTTCAAAAGACGTTATAAGTTCGTCATAGGTGTCGAAACTCTGGTGGGCGTATGAGCTGACTTCCAAAATGTCAGTTGCTTTGCATTCGAACAATGCCTACAGTTTCATAATGCAACAGTGTCACATATTTGCATTGCATACTATTTCCAAATGCTTAGACGCACAACAAGAACTATCTAAACAAAAGAAAGATGTCATTTTCCCAAATATAAGTATAATTTTAGTAAAATAATTAGGGGAGAGGGGGGCACCTTTGAACACTTTTTTCTTTCAGACTTCATAAAATTTTTTATTTTATAATTTTTGGTTTCTTATAAGTTTTAACTAATATGTACGTATGTTACCTTTACAATGAATATACATATGGCATACTTTAAGCTTGATATACATATTTTATTACTGTTTTCATGGACGAAGTCATAGTGTTCAAAACTGCCCCCCCCCCAGGTTTGGCTTTTTTAAACGACATGGTTTTTATACCCTTTAAGGAAACTTCCATACTTTGAAAGCTTCTACTGAAAAACTCACTTTTCAGACTTAGCATACTATGGTTCGGAGGCGTCGATATGTCAACATAGGCGTTGTCTGTCTGTCCATGTTAAATTGTAAACAAAGTACAGGTCGCATTTATGATCCGAATTGGATGAAATTTGGCACAGCTCATTTGTTTGGCCCAGGGGCGAACCCCATTGAAATTGGGAAAAATCGGTTCAGATTTAGATATAGCTCCCATATATATTTTCGTCCGATTTAAGGTAAATGGGGCACCAAAGTTCTTAAATATCTTTCGATTTGTACGAAATTTGGTATAGCCTACTGAATTAGGTCTAGAATGATGTGTGCTAATTTTCGAGAAAATCGGTTCAGATTTAGATATAGCTCCCATATATAGTTTCGCCCGATTTTAAGTAAATGGTGCACCAAAGTCCCTGAAAATCATTTGATTGCCACGAATTTTGGCACAGCGTATTCAATTAAGTCTTGAATGACGTGTGCTAAGTTTCGTGAAAATCGGTTCAGATCTAGATATAGCTCCCATATATAGCTTCGCCCGATTTAAGGTATATGGTGTACCAAAGTCCCTATATATCTATCGATTTGCACAAAATTTGTATAGCCTACTGAATTAGGTCTAGAATGATGTGTGCTAAGTTTCGTGAAAATCGGTTTAGATTTACAAATAGCTCCCATATATAGTTTCGCCCGATTTTAGGTAAATGGTGCACCAAAGTCCCTGCTAATCTTTTGATTGGCATTAATTTTGGTATAGCCTATTGAATTAAATATAGAATTATGTGTGCTAAGTTTCGTGAAAATCGGTTCAGATTTAGATATAGCTTCCATACATAGTTTCGCCCGATTTTAGGTAAATGGTGCACCAAAGTCTCTGAAAATCATTCTTTTTGCGCGAATTTTGGCATAGCGTATTGACTTAAGTCTAGAATGATGTGTACACCTCTTATATATATTTTCGTCCGATTTTAAGAAAATTGTGCACTAAAGATCCACACTGAAATTACTGAAATTAATATAAATTAATCTTTGGCAAGTTTGCTTCAAATCGGTTCAGATATAGATATATCGTAGCTTCCATATATAATTTCGACTTATTTATGTTAATTGTACACAAAATAATCAATAGGTGTCTGATTGAGATTAAATTTTAAACAGTGCAGCATACCGAATAGCGTGTGTCAAGTTTGCTTTAAAGCGATTTACACAAATCTGTCCCACTGTGCGCAAACGATTCTAAACTTGCCCAAATGAAATGAAAATTAGCATAGGTTCCAGAAAGACATGAACATCATATATTTAAGTCCGTTCAATTTCATGTCAAAATTCCTTCAAAAAGGCGACGTCTTTTCGGATACATATCGACGCCTCCGAACCATAGTATGCTATGTCGACTTAGCATGTTTTAAAGTTCTTTACGTTTTTAGATACTACGGTCCTTAATTTACATTCACTGAAATTTTGGTAAACATCGGCCAATCTAAACCAAAGTTATAAGCAAAAATGTACTTAGAATGGCACGTACGATTAAAGAAACTTCCATACTTTGAAAGCTTCTATTGAAAAACTCACTTTTCAGACTTAGCATACTATGGTTCGGAGGCGTCGATATGTAGAATATACCCAAAGTGGTGAAGGGTATCATATAGTCGGCCCAATCCGACTTTACTACTTTCCTTACTGGTTTACAGTGTTTATGTTCAAATATGTATGTATTTTATTCATAGATATCAGAAATACATTTATTTATTAACAAATATATACAAAAAGTTTCGAAAATTAAAAAATTCAAATCAAAATTTAGTAAAACATAAAATGACTTAAAAACAAAAATTAATATGGTGAAAAATACAGTTAATTTCGTAATCTTATTAGCCCATTTGAAATTTTGAGAAATCGAAGCCAAAAGTTAAAAACTCCGTTTTTTACCGGAGTTTATTGGGCATGTTCAAAAGGTGCCCCACCTGTGGAATTTTACGGAAATTTATAATATTTTTTGTAGAAAATACATTAGTTATGTTTGAAATGATTGTTGGAATGCAAAAAAATTCTTTAACGAAAGAAAACGATCACCGAATTCTCTCTGCGCCCTTACAACCAAAAAATTAAAAGTTTACAATGTTACTTCGAAAACATGGTCACCCATGTACATTTTGTCGACAACTCAAAACCAGTAAGGAAAGTAGTAAAGTCGGGCTGGGCCGACTATATGATACCCTTCACCACTTTGGGTATATTCTACATATGTATCCAGCTTAGCAACATCATTTTAGACTTAATTCAGTACTTCAGTAGTGTTGGCGGTTTATTTGGGATACCATTTGTATTTTGTTTTTATAAAAAAGAACTATTTATTAGTGAGGAATGTATGGCATTGATTGCCGAGGTGTAAGGCAGGGAAGACTATAGTTTCGGATCACGCCACTGATCCTCATCAGTTCCCTTAGTTTTCTGTTGGGATATTCTCCCCAGAAGCTATTGCTTCTATACAAAAAACCTTTCAAACCCAAATGTCTCTTGTAACAACGCGAAGTACTTAGCTGACCAACGTACCCTATACCAAAATTCGTGCAAATCGAAAGATATATAGGGACTTTGGTGCACCAATTACATAAAATCGGACGAAAATATATATGGGAGCTATATCTAAATCTGAACCGATTTTCACGAAACTTTGCAACATCATTCAAGACTTAATTCAGTACGCTATGCCAAAATTCGTGCAAATGAAAAGATTTCCAGGGACTTTGGTGCACCAATTACCTACAATCGGGCGAAAATATATATGGGAGCTATATCTAAATCTGAACCGATTTTCATGAAACTTAGCACAAATTATTACAGTTTCAAATGTCAGTACTCTATGCCCAATTTCGTGCAAATCGAAAGATATATAGGGTCTTTGGTACACCAATTACCTTAAATCGGATGAAAATATATATGGGAGCTACATCTAAATCTGGACCGATTGTCACGAAACTTTGCTCACATCATTCTAGACTTAATTCAGTACGCTATACAAAAAGATTTCCAGGGACTTTAGTGGACTATTTACCTAAAATCGGGCGAAGCTATATATGGGAGCTAAATCTAAATTTGTACTGATTGCCACGAAACTTTGCACACATCATTCTAAACTTAATTTAGTACGCTATGCCAAATTTCGTGCAAATCGAAAGATATATAGGAACTTTTGTACACAATTTACCTTAAATCGGACGAAAATATATATGGAAGCTCTATCTGAATCTGAACCGATTTTCACGAAAATTAGCATACATCATTCTAGACCTCATTCATTACGCTGTGCCAAATTTCGTGCAAATCGAAAGATATATAGGGGCTTTGGTACACAATTTACCTTAAATCGGACGAAGATATATATGGGAGCTATATCTAAATCTGAACCGATTTTCACGAAACTTGGCATACATCAGTCTAGACCTTATTCATTACGCTGTGCCAAATTTCGTGCAAATCGAAAGATATATAGGGGCTTTGGTACACAATTTACCTTAAATCGGACGAAGATATATATGGGAGCTATATCTAAATCTGAACCGATTTTTATGAAATTTTACACACATCATTCTAGACCTAATTCATTACGCTGTGCCAATTTTCGTGCAAATCGAATGGTATATAGGGACTTTGGTACACCATTTACCTTAAATCGGACGAAGATATATATGGGAGCTATATATAAATCTGAACCGATTTTCGCGAAACTTGGCATACATCATTACGCTGTGCCAAATTTCGTGCAAATCGAAAGATATATAGGGACTTTGGTACACAATTTACCTTAAATCGGACGAAGATATATATGGGAGCTATATCTAAATCTGAACCGATTTTTATGAAATTTTACACACATCATTCTAGACCTAATTCATTACGGTGTGCCAATTTTCGTGCAAATCTAATGGTATATAGGGACTTTGGTACACCATTTACCTTAAATCGGACGAAGATATATATGGAAGCTATATCTGAATCTGAACCGATTTTCACGAAACTTAGCATACATCATTCTAGACCTCATTCATTACGCAGTGCCAAATTTCGTGCAAATCGAAAGATATATAGGGACTTTTGTACAAAATTTACCTTAAATCGTACGAAGATATATATGGGAGCGATATCTAAATCTGAACCGATTTTCACGAAACTTGGCATACATCATTCTAGACCTTATTCATTACGCTGTGCCAAATTTCGTGCAAATCGAAAGATATATAGGGGCTTTGGTACACAATTTACCTTAAATCGGACGAAGATATATATGGGAGCTATATCTAAATCTGAACCGATTTTCACGAAACTTGGCATACATCATTCTAGACCTTATTCATTACGCTGTGCCAAATTTCGTGCAAATCGAAAGATATATAGGGGCTTTGGTACACCATTTACCTTAAATCGGACGAATATATATATATGGGAGCTATATCTAAATCTGATCCGATTTTTATGAAATTTTACACACATCATTCTAGACCTAATTCATTACGCTGTGCCAAATTTCGTGCAAATCGAATGGTATATAGGGACTTTGGTACACCATTTACCTTAAATCGGGCGAAGATATATATGGGAGCTATATCTAAATCTGAACCGATTTTTATGAAATTTTACACACATCATTTTAGACCTAATTCATTACGCTGTGCCAATTTTCGTGCAAATCGAAAGATATATAGGGACCATTTACATTAAATCGGACGAAAATATATATGGGAGCTATATCTAAATCTGAACCGATTTTTCCCAATTTCAATAGGGTTCGTCCTTGGGCCAAACAAATGAGCTGTGCCAAATTTCATCCAATTCGGATCATAAATGCGACCTGTACTTTGTTTACAATTTTACATCTACAGACGGACAGACGGACAGACGGACGGACGGACGGACGGACATGCATAAATCGACTCAGAAAGTGATTCTATGCATATTCTCAAAAGGAACCATGGGTCTATCTCGATTATTTTTGCCTGTTACAAACATATGCACAAAGACATAATACCCTGTACCACAGTGTGGTGAAGGGTATAAAAATAGCCAAAGTAGTTTACGAAGACAGAGAACAAGATTGCCATATACAAAAATGTGATTACGGGTCGGAAAATTTTTAAACCGAGATTTTAAGAGCGCTGTTCAAAGGTGTCCTACGTTCAAAGGTGCCCCCCTCTTCCCTAATATTTTTAACAAAAAATGTGATTTTAACGTTTTTAGTGAAAAGAAGTGGAACCACGACCGAAAAAAGTTGCTCCTCATAACCCGAATGGGCAATGGACCAGATTTCAGCGCAAGGCGCAGACTTTTATGGGAAAAGGTCTTGCGAGAAATTACGGAAGTCGACAATACTTTTTCCTTCTCGCGCTATGAAATTACAAGAACGTTTCTGAATTTTTGTGTGCGAATTAAAAAACGCAACAACACAACCGGAGAAGCAGCCACAACTTGGGAATTCTTCGACGAGGTTTATGGTTCCCGGTCTGATATTTCTGTCTTAGTCTCAACTTTAAAATGTTCTCTATATTTTAGGAAACACGCAGGATGACATAACCGAAGTAATTGCTTCGTCCCCAGAACCCGTTATTAAAAAGAAACAAGTGAAAAAGCGTTAAGTTCAGACGGCCGAACATTGGATACCCATATGTATAGAGATGGTATTTACCGGGTAAATACCCATTTGCGGGTATTTATTTGGGTATTTACTATATTGAATCGGTAATACAACATCTTACACCCTATTTCCGGGTTTCTGTTATCAAATCGATTTAGAATGGATAGTTTTACGATAATTTAAAGACGAGGGTAAATACTTGGGTATATACCCGAGTTTTTACCCAAAAATTGGGTATAAACTCATTAACTGCCGAACCACTTGACATAGGCGGCCAAAATTTTGCACAAATGTTTCTAATGTCAAAGCAAATATAGAAATCCAACATGGGGTCCCTGGGTCCAAGTTTTGATATAGCCCCTATATAACCGTATCTCACGATTTAAGGTATTTTTGTCTATTAGACACATTTTACAACTAATTTGGCTGTAATTTGGCACAGAGTGTTATTTTTAAGTACAAAATGTCCATGCAAAAATGTATGTATGTAGATCCATGTTTACTGGTAGCCCCCATACAAAGGTACCCCTATTTTGAGTATTTACCCAAAAATTGGGTATAAACTCATCAACTGCTGAACCATTTGACATAGGCGGCCAAAATTTTGCACAAATGCTTCTAATGTCAAAGCAAATATAGAAATCCAACATGGGGTCCCTGGGTCCATGTTTTGATATAGCCCCCATATAACCGTATCTCCCGATTTAAGGTATTTTTTATCTATTAGACACATTTTACAACCAAATTGGCTGTATTTTGGCACATTTTTTGGGCAAAAATATCTCATTATGCTAAATTATAACCAATTTGATCGTAAAATGTTTCTAATAGACAAAAAATACCTTAAATCGGGAGGTACGGTTATATGAGGGCTATATCAAAACTTGGACCCAGGGACCCCATTTTGGATTTCTACATTTGCTTTGATATTAGAAACATTTGTGCAAAAATTTGTCTTTAAAGTATCGTAAAACTATCCATTCTAAATCGATTTGATAACAGAAACCCGGAAATAGGGTGTAAGATGTTGTATTACCGATTCAATATAGTAATACCCAAATAAATACCCACAAATGGGTATTTACCCAATTTACCGGGTATTTACCCTTTGAGTATTTACCCACTGCCCATCTCTACATATGTATCATGACAGGTACTTGAAATGAAATATAGGGAACATACCAAAAAGTGGACCTATACCGACATTTCTACAAACCGATTATGTGAACCACAATGTACACCAAATAAATTTATTTTCTTCCAAACTTAGTTCACTTTCGAAGATGCTCATGCAAACGGTATACGGTTGAATAGAATTTCCGATTTGAACCAAACTTTGCACAACCTATTATCTTTACGAATTCTAGATCACTTCCGAAGTTGGGACTCATCTGTCCTCTCTCTTTTGGTAGCTCTATATATTATATATATATATATATATATACAGTGGTGGTCACAGAATTAAAACATTTACTGTGGTAAACATTTTTTGATCAGCCCTCGATTCGTTGGAAGTATTTTTGATTTTTTTTTTAATTCAGAACATTTCGATATACTGCACTTAATAGATTTTGTGTGAAAATAGAAAATTATTGCATGCAATTTTCCATAAAATGAAAATACATCGACTTTGAAGTGGCCATATAATTAAGACATTGTGTGATTTTTTATTTTACTGATTTTTTTTTTGAAAATATTAAAAAAAAACTTTTTAATTTACTTAAATTATGTAAACTTAGCACCGATAAAATCATTTACAGATAAAAAATTTTGAAAAAAATCTGTAAAATCGATCGAAATTGCTGAGCATTTGTACAGTACACCTAACATTCAGAAAATCACCCTTATTATAGAAAATAAAGGTCCGAATGCACTAGAAGTAGCTAGAATTAGTAGAAAACAATAAATAACTCGCAAAATAAATAAATATTTGAAATAAAAACTCAAAAAGTGGGAATTAACCTAAAGGAACGATTCAATTGCAATAGCCTTTACTGAAGAAGGTCGGAATATTTTTGCAGTATGTGAGAAAATATCGATTGATATTGGTATTTATTATATCAAGTCAATTCTTCGAGTAGTACAGAATATATTTTATAAAAAAATATATCAGTCACAACGGAATGAACATAGATCAACACCTATGTTGACATACCGACGCCTCCGAGCCTTAGTATGGTAAGTCTGAAAAGTGAGTTTTTCAGTAGAAGCTTTCAAGCTTTCTTTAATCGTACGTGCCGTGCTAAGTACATTTTTGCTTATAACTTTGGTTTGGATTGGCCGATGATTACCAAAATTTCAGTGAATGTAAATTAAGGACCGTAATATCTAAAAACGACATAGAGACGTCGATATGTATCCGAAAAGACGTCGCCTTTTTGAAGGAATTTTGACATGAAATTGAACGGACTTAAATATGTGATGTTCATGTCTTTCTGGAACCTATGCTAATTTTCATTTCATTTGGGCAAGTTTTGAATCGTTTGCGCACAGTGGGACAGATTTGTGTAAATCGATTTAAAGCAAACTTGACGCACGCTATTCGGTATGCTGTACTGTTTAAAATTTAATCTCAATCAGACACCTATTGATTATTTTGTGTACAATTAACATAAATAAGTCGAAATTATATATGGAAGCTACGATACATCTATATCTGAACCGATTTAAAGCAAATTTGCCAAAGATTAATTTATATTAATTTCAGTAATTTCAGTGTAGATCTTTAGTGCACAATTTACTTAAAATCGGAGGGAAATATATATAGGAGGTGTACACATCATTCTAGACTTAAGTCAATACGCTATGCCAAAATTCGCGCAAAACGAATGATTTTCAGAGACTTTGGTGCACCATTTACCTAAAATCGGGCGAAACTATGTATGGAAGCTATATCTAAATCTGAACCGATTTTCACGGAACTTAGCACACATAATTCTAGATTTAATTCAATAGGCTATACCAAATTTCGTGCAAATCGATAGATAGATATATAGGGACTTTGGTACACCATTTACCTTAAATCGGGCGAAACTATATATGGGAGCTATATCTAAATCTGAACCGATTTTCACGAAACTTAGCACACGTCATTCAAGACTTAATTGAATACGCTGTGCCAAAAGTAATGCCAATCAAAAGATTAGCAGGGACTTTGGTGCACCATTTACCTAAAATCGGGCGAAACTATATATGGGAGCTATTTGTAAATCTAAACCGATTTTCACAAAACTTAGCACACATCATTCTAGACCTAATTCAGTAGGCTATACAAAATTTCGTGCAAATCGAAAGATATATAGAGACTTAGGCAGGCCATTTACATAAAATCGGGCGAAACTATATATGGGAGCTATATCTAAATCTGAACCGATTTTCACGAAACTTAGCACACATTATTCTAGACCTAATTCAGTAGGCTATACCAAATTTAGGGACTTTGGTACACCATTTACCTTAAATCGGGCGAAACTATATATGGGAGCTATATCTAAATCTGAACCGATTTTCACGAAACTTAGCACACGTCGTTCAAGACTTAATTGAATACGCTGTGCAAAAATTCGTGGCAATCAAATGATTTTCAGTGACTTTGGTGCACCATTTACTTAAATCGGGCGAAACTATATATGGGAGCTATATCTAAATCAGAACCGATTTTCTCGAAAATTAGCACACATCATTCTAGACCTAATTCAGTAGGCTATACCAAATTTCGTGCAAATCGAAAGATATTTAAGGACTTTGGTACCCCATTTACCTTAAATCGGACGAAAATATATATGGGAGCTATATCTAAATCTGAACCGATTTTACCCAATGTCAATAGGGTTCGTCCTTGGGCCAAACAAATGAGCTGTGCCAAATTTCACCCAATTCGGATCATAAATGCGACCTGTACTTTGTTTACAATTTAACATGGACAGACAGACAGACAGACGGACGGACAAGCATAAATCGACTCAGAAAGTGATTCTATGCATATTCTCAAAAGGAACCATGGGTCTATCTCGATTATTTTTGCCTGTTACAAATATATACACAAAGACATAATACCCTGTACCACAGTGTGGTGAAGGGTATAAAAAGCATATGTTATCGTAATTATCACGCTTTGAAGTGGTTTTGGTCCATCGCTGGCAGAGATCAAAATTTTCTGGGCAATTACGTGCTATTGACAAAAAATTTTAAATTCCCAATATTTTTGAATCGATCTTGTATAAGACCACGAGTTACCTTTAAAATACATCAATTGTTATGTTACTGTAAATAAAAATTACAAATGAGCAAATAGAGGGGTCGTCTATTTCTCAGTCAGTTTAACTCAGTCTAACAAAACAAAGCCACAAACAACAACATGTTTGTGAAAGGACACCAACTATGACTCCTTACACGGACAACAGTTATGACAAGAAAATTTTTCGTTCAGCAACAATAGAAAGGATCGTAAGAACGATCACCGTTCACGTCACCGAGATCATCATTTGTGTAGACACAAGTTAGAACAAACAGACACATTTTCACACATACATTGTTACACCTTTAAAACATGTAGCCATGGAAGCAACGGGACGAAATAGTCTTGGTAATGTATAATGACCAGATGACATGTTGAGTTTTTGGTAGTGACTAGTTGACGACCAGAATCGTATTGGAAAATTTGAACTCTCCTTTTTCCATTCAATTTTATGTTACTAGTGTCTTCTGTCTCGGCATTTGAAGGATGAATGCGTTTCTCCACTTTCGGAATATGTACCTAAATAAATTACAAGAAATTTCCAGCAACAGCTTCGAATTAATTCTCTCTGGTCCAACTTTCGTTGGATTTGCTTCGACTTCGAAGACCCACATGATTGATATCTATTTTGTATCATGCTATACGCATAAATCCATGATTCGTCGCATCTATGATCAGAATTGGATGAAATTTGGCACAGCTTATTTATTTGGTCCAAA
This sequence comes from Musca vetustissima, assembly GCF_032173495.1. Lineage (NCBI taxonomy): Eukaryota > Metazoa > Arthropoda > Insecta > Diptera > Muscidae > Musca > Musca vetustissima. The sequence continues at coordinate 261,236 of NW_026880143.1, forward strand.
GGCTAATCCATTTGAAATTGGGAAAATCGGTTCAGATATATCTTCGTCCGATTTTAAGTAAATTGTGCACCAAAGCCTAAAAGTTAGGCCAATTGACACAACATTTTACACAGCGTACAGAATTAGGTTATTGGTCGTATATGGTAACAAATCTCCCTATCAAAAATTATTAATATTCGCCCCCTTTTAGGGTAGTTCCCATATAATCCCCTTCTTATATTAAAATAGTTAGCTGATTAGTTCCGTTTGTAGGGGTTGTCCCCAAATGGGCGTATTCTACCATAGTATAGGGGATAGTCGTTACTCGAAATAGTCAGTTTTACCCTACAAATTATGGAATTCTAAGACGATTTAGCCATCGGTTGTCATCATTCCGCTTTCTAAGGAAATCGTGATAAAAAACTCGAACCTGACGATAATGAAATATATCGGCCAGCATTTAGGCATCTCCCCCATAAAATTATACCGCCTGATTAAAAGAATTGAGACACAAAACAAAAATATTGGGTTCGGAATTGACATATGTCGGTCATTAATTAGGCATAGCCCTCATATAATTATAACCCCAAATATTCGCTAATTCCCACACTATGTAACTTGTAACTTTGTAATCTAAATTGCAGTAGTTTGAGGATTGTATATTCTACCATGCGTTATTAGTATCAGTCCATGCTTTGGGGTTTTCATAAAAAATTGCTGAAATTTGTATTTGGTGTACATAATGGTTTACATAACGCGGTTTGTAGATTTATCGGTATAGGTTCACTTTTTGGTATGTTCCCTTCCATTTCAAGTATCTGTCAGTATACTTATGGTGGAGGGTATCCAAAGTTCGGCCTGGCCGAACTTAACGCTTTTTCACTTGTTACATTTTTTGCACCACTCGATACCAATTTGGACTACTGTTAAATTTATCAGGATCCTGTGAGAAATAACGTGACTATCCTGTACTATCAGTTACACACGAAATCAATGTTCTTTGGTGGTATGTGGATGTGGCATATGAAGAGATTGTAAAACACTGGTCCTTGAAGTTCGACCAACATAGACCTACATTTGAAGACAGTGGTATTTTAGTTGAATTAATGAAAAAAGGCGAGCCCATGTTTCCATAAATAGGAATATAGTGTAGACAAGTGATCATAAAGTCAACAAGACGATCCTAGTCGTCAACCAGTGACATAGAAAACACAATATGTGCCGACTTGAGGAATTAGTAAAACTATTTCGCCCCGTTGCTACCATGGGTTTATGTTTTGAAGACGAATTGCGTCTATTTGTCTGCTTCACAGTGCAAGTGTGAAAATCTGTTTGTTTGTCTACTTCGCCGCCTTGTGTCTATACAAATGATGACCGCGGTGACGGGAACAGTTACAGTGATCGTTACCCCGGGCATTGCTGTTGTCTGTGTAAGAAGTCATAGTTGGTGTCCTTCCACAAAAATGTTGTTGTTTGTGGCTTAGTATTGTTAGACTAATTGACTTAAATTGAACAAGAGAAATAGACGAACACTCTTCCGCTTCATTTGAGGTTATGTCGAACCATGGGGCCAAGATTCCCCAACAGTTATGGTTCGACATAATCACAAATGAGACGAAAGTGGGTTCGTTTATTTTTCTCGCTATATGAAGTTGTAACCAGGCTACGGGATCGATAAATTTTTAGATACCACCTCCACTTTTAACCCAACTGCAAATAACAAAATTTTATACTTTATTTAGAGGTTAATGTGACCTAGAGCTATACGAAAAATCATACCTTTGGTCTATTTTCTCCCAAAACTGCAAAGCCCTACAAAGCTGCTACATCGACCTTTTTCTAGCACAGTGCAAATTTTACAACGACTCCGTTTTTACTGACATATCGAAGGCACCCAAAAGTCCAGAACAATGTTCTGCTTTTTATTTGATTGCGCTTGTAACAACTATCGATCAATTTTGCTGGTCCCTTGACTGTCGTTTAGTTGTACTATACAACTAAATTCTGAATCGGCTAGTCGTCGCGTGCCATCTGTAATTTTAGTTAGGAAATTAAACGACTGTGAGTAGTCTAATGACATTGTCGCCCGCCGCTCTGCCAACAGCTAACGTATTAAATGATCTTTCATCCTGGCGATTTCATGGCGAGCCGTTACCACAAAAAGAAGGCTAGACATTTGTAGACGGAGGATTACCGGACATAATGTGTCACTTGGTGAGGCAAACGTAAATATTTATTTTCAACACTTTGCCAGTTTGAACTGTTGTTGTGAGTTAGTCTGACCATCTGTCACCAAAATTTGTTGTCTTTGCAAATGTGATTTTGGTGACATAACAGAGGGGGATCATAATGATCCCTTCAATATTCCGATAAAACAAATTAAAATTTGGCCTATTTTGTAAAGTTTTGACAGGGATCAGACACTGAAAATTTCATGAAACGAACTAACTGACTGAAACTCAGCAAAACTACACACATTTCTGGTTGGCGTTTTAATTTAGCAATTTAAAGATACAAGACTAGAAAACTAAAGGACCGGAATATATAGAAAACTAACAATTGTTATTTCCTCTTGATCGAATACTGTATTTATGTGGAAAATCCCAAAGCCTTCTTATAATTGAAGGTTAGATATTAATGTGGTTTTCAATTGCCAGGAAGTTTTCTTCTTTAAGAAGTACAGAAGGTATTTATACCCTTCACCACTCTGTGGTACAGGGTATTATGTCTTTGTGCATATGTTTGTAACAGGCAAAAGGAAACGAGATAGACCATGGTTCCTTTTGAGAATATGCATAGAATTACTTTTTAAGACGATCTATGCATGTCCGTCCGTCTGTCTGTCCGTTTTAAATTGTGAACAAAGTACAGATCGCATTTATGATCCAAATTGGATGAAATATGGCACAGCTCATTTGTTTGGCCCAAGGACGAACCCTATTGAAATTGGGAAAAATCGGTTCAGATTTAGATATAGCTTCCATATATATTTTCGTCCGATTTAATGTATATGGTGTACCAAAGTCCCTATATATCTTTCGATTTGCACGAAATTTGGCACAGCGTACTGAATTAGGTCTAGAATGATGTGTGTTAAGTTTCCTGAAAATCGGTCCAGATTTAGATATAGCTCCCATATATATTTTCGTCCGATTTTATGTATATGGTGTACCAAAGTCCCTAGATATCTTTCGATTTGCACGAAATTTGGCATAGCGTAACGAATTAGCTCTTGAATCATGTGTGTTAAGTTTCCTGAAAATCAGTCCAGATTTAGATATAGCTCCCATATATATTTTCGTCCGATTTTATGTATATGGTGTACCAAAGTCCCTACATATCTTTCGATTTCCATGAAATTTAGCACAGTGCACTAAATTAGGTTTAGAATGATGTGTGTTTAGTTTTCTGAAAATCGGTCCAGATTTAGATATAGCTCCCATATATATTTTCGTCCGATTTTATGTAAATGGTGTACCAAAGTCCCTATATATCTTTCGATTTTCACGAAATTTGGCATAGCGTAATGGATTAGCTCTAGAATGATGTGCGTTAAGTTTCCTGAAAATCGGACCAGATTTAGATATAGCCCCCATATATAGATTCGTCCGATTTTATGTAAATGGTGTACCAAAGTCCCCAGATATCTTTCGATTTGCATGAAATTTAGCACAGTGCACTAAATTAGGTTTAGAATGATGTGTGTTAAGTTTTCTGAAAATCGGTCCAGATTTAGATATAGCTCCCATATATATTTTCGTCCGATTTTATGTAAATGGTGTACCAAAGTCCCTATATATCTTTCAATTTTCACGAAATTTGGCATAGCGTAATGGATTAGCTCTAGAATGATGTGTGTTAAGTTTTCTGAAAATCGGTCCAGATTTAGATATAGCTCCCATATATATTTTCGTCCGATTTTATGTAAATGGTGTCGTCCGATTATACACAAAATTGACACAAACGTTTCACAACGTACTGGAGTTATTCTTAAAAAAATTCAAATTTATAGCCCTGATAGTCGGGGGAGAATACCTTAAACAATTCAACACTTCTGTTAATCGGGGAAATTATTTATTTAAAAATCCACGCTTGTAGTTTTAAAAGTAAGGGAAAAAAATCTTCAAAAAGTCTCTTCAAAAAATCCATGCTTATAGCTATGCAACTCTGGGAAAATAAATTCGATAAAATCCTAGTTTACATAACTCTTGATGATCTGGCAAAAATATTTTCAAAAAACAATCCATGTATATAGCTCCGCAAATCCGGGAAATATTCCGATGAAAAATATTTGTTAAAGCAATGCTTAGGAAGAATACTCTTTTGAATAATCCCCGCTGATGATTTGTGGAAAAAATTGTCTTTAAAATTCCATGCTTATAGTCGTGATAGTCTGGGAAAGGTATATTTTTTTAATCCACGCAGAAAATATACTTTATATAATCCACGTTTACAGTTGGAGGGAAATATTACTTCAAAAATTCACGCTTTTAATTGTGATAATCGGAAAAAATTAATTTTTTAAACAATTAAATCTTATAGCTCTGGGGAAATGTTCTCCTTATTTTTTCACAAAAGCGTTTCGCTCATAGAATGTCTTCTGCTCTTAAAGTACCCAAATATTATTTTCACATTGAAGATCTAAATGTGTCCTTGAGCCGGTAGGGCTTACTAATTTAGCATTACGAATCATGTTATATCGCACAAAAATGTACTCCCCCGCACATATGTACCTGTATTTTATTGACTCACAAATTTACCAGGGGATTTATAGAAAGGATCATAAACCGGTTGTGTATTTGGATTTCTGAAAGAGAAATTTTCTGGTTTTTCCTGGGTTTTTCCAAAAAACTTATGAATACTTTGCTAAAAATCCATTACCTGGAAATCTAAAGTGACCGTCATATAAAATAAGATAAACGCGAATTTCGGCGAAATAATCCGTGGCCACTATAATCTTTGCGTACAAATCAAGGACGTTTACGATTATGTATGAAGAATTTTCTGGGTTTTGCCAGATGTTCACTGAGTTAGGAAATTCTTAAGAAACGTCTCTTAATCTATAAGTACATTATTGTTGTTGTAAAAGTGAGTTGAATATTTAGTGTCCATATTTAATATTAAGTACCTTTGGGATCGGAAACTTTTTTAAAACTATAACACAATCTACATCCGGCCATAGGAAATTTGTTGGAACCGAAAACACGGACAAACCAGTATCACAGTTGTAAGCCTGGGGTTTTAAACTATAGCTTGTGGATTTTTAAAATTATATTTTCCCCAGACTATCACAGCTAAGGCGTGGATTTTTAAAAGAATATTTTCTCCAGACTATCGTTATCACAGCTTCAGGCGTAGATTTTAAAAGAATATTTTCTCAAGACTATCACTATCACAGATTCAGGCGTAGAGTTTAAAATAATTTTCCCCCAGGCTATCACAGCTTCAGAAGTATATTTTAAAAGAATATTTCCCCCAGACTATCACAGCTTCAGGCGTGGATTTTTTAAAGAATATTTTCCCCCAGACTATCACAGCTTCAGGCGTGGATTTTTTAAAGAATATTTTCCCCCAGACTATCACAGCTTCAGGCGTGGATTTTTTAAAGAATATTTTCCCCCAGACTATCACAGCTTCAGGCAGGCGTGGATTTTTTAAAGAATATTTTCCCCCAGACTATCACAGCTTCAGGCGTGGATTTTTTAAAGAATATTTTCCCCCAGACTATCACAGCTTCAGGCGTGGATTTTTTAAAGAATATTTTCCCCCAGACTATCACAGCTTCAGGCGTGGATTTTTTAAAGAATATTTTCCCCCAGACTATCACAGCTTCAGGCGTGGATTTTTTAAAGAATATTTTCCCCCAGACTATCACAGCTTCAGGCGTGGATTTTTTAAAGAATATTTTCCCCCAGACTATCACAGCTTCAGGCGTGGATTTTTTAAAGAATATTTTCCCCCAGACTATCACAGCTTCAGGCGTGGATTTTTTAAAGAATATTTTCCCCCAGACTATCACAGCTTCAGGCGTGGATTTTTTAAAGAATATTTTCCCCCAGACTATCACAGCTTCAGGCGTGGATTTTTTAAAGAATATTTTCCCCCAGACTATCACAGCTTCAGGCGTGGATTTTTTAAAGAATATTTTCCCCCAGACTATCACAGCTTCAGGCGTGGATTTTTTAAAGAATATTTTCCCCCAGACTATCACAGCTTCAGGCGTGGATTTTTTAAAGAATATTTTCCCCCAGACTATCACAGCTTCAGGCGTGGATTTTTTAAAGAATATTTTCCCCCAGACTATCACAGCTTCAGGCGTGGATTTTTTAAAGAATATTTTCCCCCAGACTATCACAGCTTCAGGCGTGGATTTTTTAAAGAATATTTTCCCCCAGACTATCACAGCTTCAGGCGTGGATTTTTTAAAGAATATTTTCCCCCAGACTATCACAGCTTCAGGCGTGGATTTTTTAAAGAATATTTTCCCCCAGACTATCACAGCTTCAGGCGTGGATTTTTTAAAGAATATTTTCCCCCAGACTATCACAGCTTCAGGCGTGGATTTTTTAAAGAATATTTTCCCCCAGACTATCACAGCTTCAGGCGTGGATTTTTTAAAGAATATTTTCCCCCAGACTATCACAGCTTCAGGCGTGGATTTTTTAAAGAATATTTTCCCCCAGACTATCACAGCTTCAGGCGTGGATTTTTTAAAGAATATTTTCCCCCAGACTATCACAGCTTCAGGCGTGGATTTTTTAAAGAATATTTTCCCCCAGACTATCACAGCTTCAGGCGTGGATTTTTTAAAGAATATTTTCCCCCAGACTATCACAGCTTCAGGCGTGGATTTTTTAAAGAATATTTTCCCCCAGACTATCACAGCTTCAGGCGTGGATTTTTTAAAGAATATTTTCCCCCAGACTATCACAGCTTCAGGCGTGGATTTTTTAAAGAATATTTTCCCCCAGACTATCACAGCTTCAGGCGTGGATTTTTTAAAGAATATTTTCCCCCAGACTATCACAGCTTCAGGAGTAGATTTTTAAAAGAATTTTTTCCCAGACTATCACAGCTTCAGGCGTGGATTTTTAAAAGAATATTTTCCCCCAGACTATCACAGCTTCAGGCGTGGATTTTTTAAAGAATATTTTCCCCCAGACTATCACAGCTTCAGGAGTAGATTTTTAAAAGAATTTTTCCCAGACTATCACAGCTTCAGGAGTGGATTTTTAAAATAGAATTTTCCCCAGACTATTACAGCTTCAGGAGTGGATTTTTTTAAAAGAATATTTTCCCCAGATCACAGCTTCAGGCGTGGATTTTTAAAATAGTATTTTCCCCAGACTATCACAGCTTCAGGCGTGGATTTTTTAAAGAATATTTTCCCCCAGACTATCACAGCTTCAGGCGTGGATTTTTTAAAGAATATTTTCCCCCAGACTATCACAGCTTCAGGCGTGGATTTTTTAAAGAATATTTTCCCCCAGACTATCACAGCTTCAGGCGTGGATTTTTTAAAAGAATATTTTCCCCAGACTATCACAGCTTCAGGCGTGGATTTTTTTAAAAGAATATTTTCCCCCTATCACAGCTTCAGTCGTGGATTTTTAAAATAGAAATTTCCCCAGACTATCACAGCTTCAGGCGTGGATTTATAAAATAATATTTTCCCCAGACTATCACAGTTTCAAGCGTGGATTTTTAAAAGAATATTTTCCCCAGACTATCACAGTTTCAAGCGTGGATTTTTAAAAGAATATTTTCCCCCAGACTATCACAGCTTCAGGCGTGGATTTTTAAAATAGAATTTTCCCCAGACTATCACAGCTTCAGGCGTGGATTTTTTAAAGAATATTTTCCCCCAGACTATCACAGCTTCAGGCGTGGATTTTTTTAAAAGAATATTTTCCCCCTATCACAGCTTCAGTCGTGGATTTTTAAAATAGAATTTTCCCCAGACTATTACAGCTCCATGCGTGGATTTTTGTAAAAGAATATTTTCCCCCAGACTATCACAGCTTCAGGCGTGGATTTTTAAAATAGAATTTTCCCCAGACTATCACAGCTTCAGGCGTGGATTTTTAAAAAAATATTTTCCCCAGACTATCACAGTTTCAAGCGTGGATTTTTAAAAGAATATTTTCCCCAGACTATCACAGTTTCAAGCGTGGATTTTTAAAAGAATATTTTCCCCCAGACTATCACAGCTTCAGGCGTGGATTTTTGTAAAAGAATTTTCCCCAGACTATCACAGCTTCAGGCGTGGATTTTTAAAATAGAATTTTCCCCGGACTATCACAGCTTCAGGCGTGGATTTTTAAAATAGAATTTTCCCCAGACTATCACAGCTTCAGGCGTGGATTTTTAAAATAGAATTTTCCCCAGACTATCACAGCTTCAGGCGTGGATTTTTAAAACAATATTTTCCCCAGAATATCACAGCTTCGGGCGTGGATTTTTAAAACAATATTTTCCCCAGTGTATCACAGCTTCAGGCGTGGATTTTTAAAAGAATATTTCCCCCAAACTATCAAAGCTGCAGGCGTGGATTTTTTAAAGAATATTTTCCCCCAGACTATCACAGCTTCAGGCGTGGATTTTTAAAAGAATATTTTCCCCCAGACCATCACTGCTTCACTTGTGGATTTTTAAAAGAATATTTTCCCCACACTTTTATCACACCTTCAGGCGTGGATTTTTAAAAGAATATTTTCCCCCATACTATCACAGCTTCAGGCGTGGATTTTTAAAAGAATATTTTCCCCCAGACCATCACTGCTTCACTTGTGGATTTTTAAAAGAATATTTTCCCCCAGACCATCACTGCTTCACTTGTGGATTTTTAAAAGAATATTTTCCCCACACTTTTATCACACCTTCAGGCGTGGATTTTTAAAAGAATATTTTCCCCCATACTATCACAGCTTCAGGCGTGGATTTTTAAAACAATATTTTCCGCAGACTGTCACAGCTTCAGGCACTTTGTACTTGCACTTTTTCAGCGATAATTCAGTGCCAGTATGAGACTTATCTTGAAATGTTACAAAGATCAAACATGTTTTAAAATTTTAAGAATACTGTTTAGTATTTATAGGTTCGAATTGAATAATAATAATTATTTTTTTATAACACTAAGCTCGATATAATATTTTATTATGCCCTGATCCACCACCATCATCAACAAACACATTTATCTTCCTTTCTGCTGATTATTTACAAATCATCTGAAAGGAAATAAAGTAAAGTTTCCAATATTCGGTTTAACTCACTTTTACAACAACAATAATGTACTTTAATAGATTAAGACGTATTTCTTATGAATTTCATAACTCAGTGAACATCTGGGAAAAACCCAAAAATTTCTTCATACATAATCATAAATGTCCTTGATTTGTAAGCGCAGATTATTTGTCGGAGGATTGTTTCGCAGAAATTCGCGTTTGTCCTCTATTTATATGAAGGTCAACTTAGATTTTTGTTTTCAGGTAATAGATTTCTACAAAGTATTCATAAGTCTTTGGGAAAAACCCGGGGAAAACCAGAAAATTTCTCTTTCACAAATTCACTACCAGAGTTTAAGTTTTATGATCCCTTTTCTATAAATCCATGGTAAATTGTAAGCCAATAAAATACAGGTACATATGGGGCAATAAAATTGTTGTGGGACGTAAAGTGGTTTGCATGGTAAATTTGTGTTGCCGAACTTAGTTACACACGTATTATGTTTATGCTAAAAATACAAAAAATATATTTTTTATAGACGATTATATGATGTTTTAATTCCAATTGGGATTACGTCCGATTTTTTTGGTAATTTATTTATTTCTTCATATTTAAGATGATAAATTAAAAAATGCAAATTTGTAGATTTCTGACCGCACATTAAATACCTGTTAGCGAATATTTGGGTTTATCACGATATGAGGGGCTTCTGCCCAATTAAGGGCCGATATAGCTCAATTATATCATTATATGCGGGCTAGGCTTAAATGGGGCCCAAAATAATTCATTCTCGTCAGGTTTGAATATTTAATCTCGATATCCTCCGAACAAAGCATAATTACTTACTACCGATGACTAAATCGGTTAAATCGATTTAGAATTTCATGCTTTGTAGGGTATTAATTTAAAATTTCGAGTAAAGAATATCTCCAATACTGTGAAGGAATTCTATTTTAATATAATAAAGGTGGTTACATGAAGACTACACCTAAAAATAGGGGCGAATAGTAATAATAAAAATTTGCAACCAAATACGATTATAAAATACCCAATTACAGAGAATTTGGTTGGAAAACGCACTCAAAACTCTCAAAAATTCAGACAATTCGGGGATGCTGTTAAATTGCAATATTGATAAGATTTACCCCCAATAAGAACTCAAAACACAAAATTACAGCCAATTCGATTGAAAAACAAGTAAGGAAAGTAGTAAAGTCGGACGGGTCGACTATATGATACCCTTCACCACTTTCGGTATATGCAACAGATGGGATCCTAACAGACGTCGCATTTTTGAAGGACCATTAACATTATTAAATTATTAAAATTTTCTTAAATTATTAAAATATTATTAAATTATATATATATATATATATATATATATATATGGGAGCTATATCTAAATCTGAACCGAATTTCACGAAATTTAAAATACATTGTTCTAGACTTAATTCAGAACGCAATCCCAAATTTCGTGCAAATCGAAGGATATATGGGGACTTTGTTGCACCATTTACCTAAAATCGGACAAAAATATATATGGGAGCTATATCTAAATCTAAACCGATTTTCACGAAATTCATCACACATCGTTCTAGGCTTAATTCAGAATGCTATGCCAAATTTTGTGGAAATTGAAGAATATATAGGGACTTTGGTGCCTGATTTATACAAAAACTGACGAAATATATATGGGAGCTATATCTAAATCTGAACCGATTTTCAAGAAATTGTACACACATCGCTCTATACCTAATTCAGTACACTATGCCGAATTTCATGCAAATCGAATGATATTTAGGGACTTTGGTGGACGATTTACCTTTAAACGGACGAAAATATATATGGGAGCTATATCTAAATCTGAACCGATTTTCACGAAACTTAGCACACATCATTCTAAGCTTAATTGAAAGCTATTTAGAGACTTTGGTGCACCATTTACCTTAAATCGGACAAAAAAATATATTGGCGCTATATCTAAATCTGAACCTATTTTTTCCCAATTTCAATAGGGTTCGTCCTTGGGCCAAATAAATGAGCTGTGCCAATTTTCATCTAATTCGGATAATAAATGCGACCTGCACTTTGTTTACAATTTAACATGGACAGACGGAAGGACAGACATGCATAAATCGACTCAGAAAGTGATTCTATGCATATTCTCAAAAGGAACCATGGGTCTATCTCGATTATTTTTGCCTGTTACAAACATATGCACAAAGACATAATACCCTGTACCACAGTGTGGTGAAGGGTATAAATATGAATGTCCTCTAAAAAGCACGTTTGGTCATCTTACATATTATGAGTTTCCATCATTATATATTTTTAAGAAGAATATTATAGTTATCCTATACTGGTTGGCATAATCAGGGGGTAGAACTTGTTAGGGGGGTCCTTAAAATATTTCTTTATTTTGGACGGCACACAAATATCGACCTATTATATCATAAAACTTTAAATCGAGTGGTCGATGCTATGAAAGGGAGAAATTCTGGTTTTCCCTGGGTTTTTCCAAAAATCTTATGAATACACTGGCCTTATAAGGTACCTAAATATACTTTAATTCTTGACCGTTATAAAAAGGGGATTAACACAAAACTCCGAACACAAAATTGCACTTAGCATTTTGCAATAAAATTTGTGTGTGCATGACAATCGTGGATTTTTCTTTTGACGTTAACAATTTTATGAAAAATGTTTCTCAGCCAAACGATAATAATTTTCGAAAAATATTTTCTCAAAAATGGATTTATAAAATATTTATTCCCAAAGATTATCAGATTTTTTTTTTTTCAAAGAACATTGGCGTGGATAGTTTCACAGAGGTTGACTTTGTCCATAGGCGTGGATTTGTTTGAGGAATATTTTCTCCAAGGATGACACGCACATAGAACGACATGTACAAGGATACATGGATAATGTTTTTCCCCAATGATTACAAGTCCGTAGGCGGGGATTTTTTAAAGTGATGTTTTTTTCCAGACTAGAAAAGCCAAAGGCTGACATGTCAATTTTTAATGACTATTTTCTTCAAGGTCGATTTTTTAAAAGAATATTTTCTTTTTTGAATTTTTAGAGCTGACATGTCTATAGGTAGATATTTTTAAAAAACATTTATTTACAAGCCCGAAGTATATAACGAGTATTTCATCCAAGGACTGAGAATACTTCTAAATATTGTCTGGTCTTTTTAGAGCCTATTTTCTGCAAGGTCAAATTTTTTTAAAGAATATTTTCTTTTTTGAATTTGTTAGAGCTGACATGTCCATAGGTAGATATTTTTTAAAGAATTTATTCACCCGAAGCCCGAAGTATATAACGAATATTTCATCCAAGGACTGAGAAGACCTCTAAATATTGTCTGGTCTTTTGGTGTCTTCTATAAGAAACCAATTATATCACGTATAATAAGAACGTGATGTATTATATGGAAAGACCTTCTTATAGTCTTTGGTTTTATATTAGAACATCTCGGGGTGCTTCACGTAGTCTTCTTTAAGAACCTATTTTTGTCATATGCCTTTTTCAGTATTCATTTCAGCGATCGAATATAAAATCAACTATATTCGAAATCACTTTCGGTCGTTTTCTTGGCCGTCGTTATTACATTTTCAGGTTTTTAAACTAATTTTCTAATCACAGAGTAGAACTTGTCCCTAATTTGGTGTCAGTTTAGAACGGCCTATATCTCCTGATCTTTTCAAAAATACGACTATTAAATACCTGTTATCTTTAGTATCTACATTTATAAGGGTATCTTGTTGGCTGGGCCATAAAACTTTAAACACGGGTAGCCGAGCCGATGAAAGAGAAAAAATTCTGGTTTTCCCTGGGTTTTTCCAAAAAACTTATGAATACACTGGTTGCATCTCAGGTACCTAAATATACAACAACCGTTGACCGTTATAAAAAGGGGATTAACGCATTACTTCGAACTAATCCCGCGTCATAAACTCAAAATTGCACTTAACTGTTTAGCAATAAAATTTGTGTGCGCATGCCAATCGCGGATTTTTTCGCGTTATGAATTTTATGATATGTGTGTTTGTGTGTGTGTATGAAAAATTTTCTGGGTTTTTCCCATCTGTCCAGTGAATTGAATTTAAAATAGAAATATAGGAGGTTTGATAGACATGTCGAACAACTAGAATTCTTAATATTTCAAAGCCATAAGCAACTACAACGTCAAACAGAGCCATGGGCGTATATTTATACCCTACACAACTATGTTGTCAGGGTATTATAGCTTTGTGCCGCCCCAAAAGTTTGTTACGCCGCGAAATATTGGTCCTAGACCCACCTTTATGTATACCGATCGTCATATTTCGACTAGCTGAGTCGATCTATACATGTGTGTCCGTCCGTCTGCCCGTCTGTCCATTATAATTTGTAAACACGATACAGGCCACAGTTATGGACCAATCTTCACGAAATTTTGCATGTAGGATGGGTTCTGGCCAATGAAGACCCCTATTGTTTTTGGAAAAGATCGGTTATTATTTAGGGGATGAAATGGACCACAAACTTTATTTTTGTCGGTTTTCTGGTCGCTCCAGAGGCAGCAATTTTGACCCAACACCGCGAATTTTTGCACGGAGAAGGGGATCGGGCCGAAGAATAAGTATGGCTGTTTTGATAAAGATCGGTCAATATTTAGCGGGTCAAATGGACCCTGACTTTTGTGTGAAAAATTACAAAATTTGTATTCTATGGGGTATATATTTGCACCTAAATGTCCTAGATCCGAGAAGTTGATAGTATGTTCACGAGGAGTGGTTGACATTTAAATTGATACCAATTAAATTGTCGTATGTACTCGGATGCGGGACTTACACATAAATATTTACAGGTGCTTACGTATTCATATATTATTTAGTAACCCATTACCACACTAGAGGGCGGAAATATAGCGCTGATCGCATTGAAATTTTCCATGAGGTTCAAGTTATAGTCACCGATAACGCCTATAATTTTCGGTGATGATCAGATAATAATTTTGGGATGAAGTGGACCGAAAACTTATTTTTTGGTGTTTTTTTCGAGTCGATCTATAGGCCAAAATTGAAAGCCGAACATGACAACACGACCCACGTTGAAGGGAATCTGGACAAGTGATTAGAAGGGCTGTACTGAATATTTGTAATATTTGTTGACCTCTAGTCGGTCAAGAGGGTTCAAATATCGCGAAATATTGCCCAAGCTCAGAATATAGAACCACAGAAAGTTATAGACCTCCTATCTCTTCTTTTTTATAAAATCCTTCACGTCTTCTAAAGGAAAATCGTGCAGTCTTTTGAAGTTCTATATGATTACCTTCTGTTCTTTTTATCTTCTATATGAAGACCATCTCTTGCCTACTGTAAAAAGATATTTTATTTTTTATACGAATACCTTGTGGTCCTCCATAAGAAGTGTTGTAGTGTTCTAGAAGAGGGTCTTTAGTAATTCTATAAAAAAACTTCTGGTCTTCTATAAGAAGACTTGATTGCTAAGGGAACACCGTGTGGTCTTCTATGCAATGATCTTTTCATCTTCTATAAGATAATCATCTTTGAGAAGATTTTCTGGTTTTCTATAAGAAGAAGATTCTGATATTCCCTAAGAAACCAATTCAATGACATTTGTTTGACTTGGCATTCAATCCATAGCCTAATCATCCCTGTTCGATAATCTCCAAACTCCAATCAAAATTCACCAAAGAAAATTATGTTTTGGATTTTCTTATGTCCGATGAAATTTCCAACTTTGGAAATACCACAGGCAGTGATTAATGTAATGCAAATTCATCGGGAGTTTCTTAGATGTCGAGATTAACTTAATCAAATTTTTATTTAATTTATGAGAAATCTCCAAGTTTTCTCTATGAAAATATTCAGGTTTTCTTTGAGAAGATTTTCTGGTCTTCTTTAAGTGGCCAATTCAATGAAAATTTTTCATTTTGAATTTAATTCTTCCACCGAATCTTCACGGCCTTTTACCAAAATTTACCAGCACAAACTATTTTTTTGGATTTTCTTATGTCCGATGAAATGTTCAGCTTTGAAAATGTCATGACCAGTGCGATTTCATAGGGAGTCTCTTCGAAGCCCAGCTCAACTTTGTCAATTTTTAATTAATTTTTTGAGAACATCTTTAGTCTTTTTTGGGAATATTGAGAAAATTGTCTGGTATTTTCTATGAAGCCAATTCAATGGAAGATTTTGATTCGGAATTCTATTCCTCCTTATTCGATAACCACCAACCAAACTTTGAAAACGAAAAATACGTTTCGGATTTTCTTATGTCCGATGAAATTTTCGGATTTGGAAATACCAATGTAAAGCGACTTCATCGGGAGTTCCTTCGAAGCCCAGATACACTTTGTCGAGTTTTATTTTTTGAGAAGATCTTTAAGTCTTCGTTGGGAAAATTCAATAGAACATTCAACGGGAGTCCCTTCGAAGATTAATTTGATCAAGAAGATTATCTCTTTTGATATTCTCAGAGAAGCCAATTCAATGGAATATTTTGACTTGACATTCTATTCCTCGGCCGAATAATTCCTGTTCGATAATCTCCAACCTTTGTCAAACATCGACAACGAAAAATACATTTTGTGTTTTTTTATGTTTGGTGAAATTTCCAGATTTGGAAATACCACGGTCAAGTAGAGCGAACTCATCCGGATTCTCTTCGTTGACCAGCTGAACTTCGTCAAGTTTGAATTTAATATATGGAAGATCTTTAAGAATCCTTTCAAAAGATTTTTTCGTCTTCCATAAGAAGACCAGATTTGGAATTCTATTCCCCAGCCAAAACATTACTCCTCGATAATCTCCAAACTTTGCCAAAATACACCAACAAACCAGTAAGAAAAGCAGTAAAGTCGGACGGGGCCGACTATATGATACCCTTCACCACTATGGGTATATTAAACAGGACTATTATCATGAAATTGTATGAAATAAAATATGTGATATTTATCTAAATGTGGAACGACCTAGATCTATCCATAAACATATCATTCGTTTGTTACAATGGAACAAAAGTATGTAAATCGACTTCAAAAAAATATCAATATGTCATCCGTTGAGCTATCCAAATATGAACCGATTTCAACGAAACTTGTCACAGGTTAGGTAATACTAATTTCAGTACGTTTTGTTCCTATCAGCCATATATTGGATACTTGGTGCGTCAATTACTCAAAATCAATCTATAATATAAGGGAGCTATATCTTAATCTCAACCGATTTTCATTAAACTTGGCACACATTATTCGGGATTAAATTCAAAGCGCTATGCAACATAAGAACTCGGTACATTATTTAGATTAAATCGGACGAAAATATATATATCTAGATCTGAATCGATTTTAACGATACTCAGCACACATCATTCCAGCATCAATTCAGTAGTTATGCCAAATTTCGTGCAAATCGAAATCGAACACATGATTCTAGGCCCAATTCAGTACGTTATACCAAATTTCGTGCAAATCGAAAGATATATAGGGACTTTGGTGCACAATTTACATGAAATCGGACGAAACTATATATGGGAGCTATATATAAATCTGGACCGATTTTCTCGAAACTTGGCACACATCATTCTAGACTATGTTCAGTACGCTATACCAAATTTCGTGCAAATCGAAAGATATTTAGGGACTTTGGTGCACCATTCACATGAAATCGGACGAAACTATATATGGGAGCTATATCTAAATCTGGACCGATTTTCTCGAAATTTAGCAGACATCACTCTAGGCCCAATTCAGTACGTTATGCCAAATTTCGTGCAAATCGAAAGATATATAGGGACTTTTTTGCACAATTTACTTGAAATCGGGCGAAACTATATATGGGAGCTATATATATAAATCTGGACCGAATTTCTCGAAACTTGGCACGCATGATTCTAGGCCCAATTCAGTACGTTATACCAAATTTTCGTGCAAATCGAAAGATATATAGGGACTTTGGTACACCATTTACATTAAATCGGACGAAAATATATATGGGAGCTATATCTAAATCTGAACCGATTTTTTCCAATTTCAATAGGGTTCGTCTTTGGGCCAAACAAATGAGCTGTGTCAAATTTCATCCAATTCGGATCATAAATGCGAACTGTACATTGCTCACAAAAATACATGGACAGACAGACGGACGGACGGACATGCATAAATCGACTCAGAAAGTGATTCTATGCATATTCTCAAAAGGAATCATGTGCCTATCTCGTTTCCTTTTGCCTATTACAAACATATGCACAAAGACATAATACCCTGTACCACAGTGTGGTGAAGGGTATAAAAAGGTTTTGGATTTTTTATGCCCGATGAAATGTTCAGCTTTGGAAATATCACGACCAGTAACCAATGTAGTGTCACATCGTCAGCATTTTTATCGGTGCCCAATTTAACATTCTCGAGTTTTAATTTGATTTATGAGCAGATCTTCAGAACTTCTTTAAGAAGATTTGTGGGTTTTCCATAAGAAGACTTTCCATTATTCTCCAAGGAGGCGTCTAAGAAGACTTTCAACTCTTCTGTAGGGACACCTCTAAAAAGTCCTTCTAATAAGCAGGCGAATAGCTCTTCTTTAAGAAGAAATTATGGTCTTCTATGTATAAGAATATCATCTGGTCTCCTCTAAGAAAAGCATTGCAAATAATGGCTTATAAATTTTCTGTTCTTCTATAAGGAGACCGTTATATCTTGTATATGAAGGACATTTGATCTTTTATAAGAACACACTTTTTCTTCTTTAAAAATATGTTCCAAGGAGCCCATAACAAATAAAACCGAATAATACTCCTTTTCTTCTAAATGGGGGCCTCAGCATGTATTGCATATAAAGACCATCTGACATTCTATAATAAGAATTTGTTCTTCTTTAAGTGGATTATCTGGTTCTCTACAATATTATGTTTTATCTTCCATAGGAAGATCTTGAAATATTCTAGTATGTTTCCTCTTATTGCCTCTAAATGTGATTCCCTTTCAATTTCATAAACGGAAGTATTTTCCCAATACATTCATATCCCTTTTCGAACCTCCAGGGGGTAAAGATAGTCGATTAAAGAATTTGGTTTGTTTTGAAATTTTATCTTCCCGTTTAAAGGAAAAAATCCACTTCCACATGACAATTTTCAAAATGTTTTTTTTTTCCAGTCCTACAACCTTCTTCACCCATATTGAAATACTAAAAAAATGACTCATCCAATGTGGAATGTGACTTTATCCGAGTGCTTGAATGTAATTCCGCAAAGAGAAAGAAAAACCAAATGCATTGATTAGGGAGATATCGCGAAGAAAATCTTCCGGTTGACAAGCCTAAAACCCATAAACTATTTTGAGACAAGATATGGTTAACAGTAACAGAAAAATGCTCTTAGCTACTTAAAGCCAAGTTCTGTGTAGATGACTTAAAGGCTGGATAATACACACACTTGGCTAAAGGGACAGGACTAGCCGTAAGGCTATTACGCATTCGTATAATACGAGTGGTGTATTAGAATATGATGACGAAGACGAGGACCAGGCCGCTTAGACTTATTGTCAGCCATCAGCCACTTAACAATCCTCGTGCTAGACATTTTGGGAGAATTTTGGTTGGCTGTGGGAACAGGTAGTCTGCCAGTTTAGGCTAAGGCTAATGTGGTAGTAATTCTGATTTGCAAAATGTGTATGGAGTAATAAATCCAACCAGCAAGCCAAGCAGCCAAAGGAGACAGGTAGTCAGGTAAGAGGACTAAGACAAATCAGGTCCTTGGCAATATAAATACTATGCAGAAAGGTAAAGTCATCACAGTCAACCGACAACAAGCAAAGCTACAACATCACCCAGCAAATATTGCGCACAGCTATTGGATTTACAACAAATACAAATTTTATTTACAACAACAAATCGATAATATGGAATATTTAAATAACACCAACAACATGACCTTTGAAGAGTACTTGACACAATCTTTACAATATCAGAGTGCTAATGTAAGTATTACAACAACAAGAACAAATAAAAAGGAAGATGAACTTCTGATCTCGAATTCGAAGATCTTCTAAATAATTTTTTATGAAACAAAAATATACTAATAATTTTTTTCTATTTATTTTCCAGATCATTGAAAACATTTTAAATGCACCCATGATGAATATGGCAACCGTACCACCCTCACCCACCTACAGCTATGAGCCCATTAATGCCCCACTCTCGCCCACCTCATCAATCGACTCGAAAGGCAAGGCTAAGCGTATTCGCACCGCCTTCACCAGCAAACAGCTAATCGAATTGGAACGTGAATTCCATGTCAACAAATATTTGTGCCGGCCAAGGCGTATTGAGATTGCCGATCGCTTGGAATTGAGTGAACGTCAGGTGAAGATTTGGTTCCAAAATCGCCGCATGAAGAGCAAGAAGGATGCCACTCGTGGTGCCAAGAATTACAACAAATTGCGTTCTCACAGTGGCAGTGCAAATGACCAGGACAACATTACCGCTTTGGCTACCCAGAACAACAATCATTGTCAAATGCCATTGCAACAACAACAACAGCCACAGCAGCAACAACAAAATCCTGCCTATTTACCCCAGCTCCCCATCAAACAAGAATATCCCGAATGTGTTCAATTACCCGCTGCCACTTCACAATTTTCTCCCCAAACCCTAAATGATTCCATCTACGTCAATACCGATGTCAATACTTATCAAACCAATCTGGAATCACCACCACTACCAGCCACCAACAACAATACAATGGAATATTTTGATTCGGCCTTCTATTCCTCAGCCGAATCTTCACTGTTCGATAATCTCCAGCCATTGCCAAAATTCACCAACGAAAAAGATGTTTTGGATTTCCTCATGTCCGATGAAATTTCCAGCTTTGGAAATACCACCGCCAGCAACCAAAGTAGTACAAATTCGTCGGGATTCTCTTCAATGCCCAGCTCAACTTCGTCAAGTTTTAATTCCCTAGATTTTGACATGGATTTTGATTTTGTACAAAATCTGCTAGATATGTAAATACCAGAAACTAAAACCACAAAAAAAAACATGGGGAATTACAAATTTCCCAGCATTAGTTGTAGTTGTATTTTATATTTATTATTTATATAGAAATTTAATTTAAATTAAAAGTATAAAATAAGTATTGGAATATATAATTGTGTAAGATATGTAAAAAATTATATGTATGTATGTAATAGTTAGAAAAGTCAAATGTAGCAGCTTAAGTTCTCTTGTTCCCAAATTTAATTGATTTTGTTTAAAGAATATATATAAAAAATTATTTAGAAAATTAAAAACCTTTCGTTTTTTATTTTTTTTAAGAAATATTTCATTGTTTTGGATATTGTCAGTAATCCTTAAAATTGTTAAAATCAACTACTGGAATCTCTATTCCTACTATATTTTGCGGAAATGTGATGGCATTTTTTTTTGGGAAAATTTTCGCTAATAAATTTATAGGGAACTGACTACAAAAATGTAAGTAATAACCAGTAGGGAAAGTTCAAAAGTCGGACGGGGCCGACATAGGATATCCTTCACCACTTTGAGAGGTGCTTATATGCACAATATCCTTTAGATAGAATAGACATAGCATCTTCGCAGGACCATTGTTTGGTGCACCATTTACATTAAATCGGACAAAACTATATATGGGAGCTATATCTAAATCTGAAACGATTTCAACCAAACTTGGCATATATCAATCTAGACCTAATTCAGTACTCTGTGGTGCACCATTAACATTAAATCGGACGAAACTTTATATGTGAGCTATATCTAAATCTGAAACGATTTCAACAATATATCAATCTAGACCTAATTCAGTAAACTTTGCAAAATGTGGTTTCAATCGGCCCAATATTGGGAGTTTGGTGCACCATTTACCTAAAATCTGACGAAACTATATATGGGAGCTATATCTAAATCTGAACCGATTTTTCCCAATTTCAATAGGGTTCGTTCTTGGGCCAAACAAGTGAGTTGTGCCAAATTTCATCCAAATCGGATTATAAATGCGACCTGTACTTTGTTCACAAAAATACATGGACGGACGGACAGACAGACATGCATAAATCGACTCAGAATACTAGACTCACAATACTAAACTATTTATCTGCTAGTAAATCGACTCAGAAAGTGATTCTATGCATATTCTCAAAAGTAACCATGTGTATATCTCGTTTCCTTTTGCCTGTTACAAACATATGCACAAAGACATAATACCCTGTACCACAGAGTGGTGAAGGGTATAAAAATTGGATGGTATCGTTTTAAGGAAGATATATCAATGTGTTCGCTATAAAGAAAGTTCGTTATAAGCGTACTCGACTGTAATAACCGATCGTTACCAAAAACCATACGTGTCGTCTTTGCCACGACCTACATGACATTTTCATGACGATCATAGGTTAGGTGGCATAACACAGGCTATCCTATGGTGGGGTGTGGAGGACAAAGCCAGAAAAATAAATTCGACATAGGTCAAGTTTTTGAGTAACAGAATTAAATGTCTGCTTAACGGTTAAATGTACCCTTTTATTAAGACATTATCGTACCATAATTCAAAAACTTGCCCTCTGGGGAATTTGTCCTCCTAGGTTCGTAATATACTCTACAATGGCATTATTCTCCATAAGGAATTTTCCATTTCCCAGACCACAACTCGATTTTGTGTCACAATCAGAACTAGGCTTCCAATATTTTTTTTTTTCATATTTGTATAAGGATTTTAAGTGTCCTGCATTAGGCTACAATGCCATTCATCAAATATTCGTTTTTCTATAATAAACACTTAATATATCATATGCAATTTTGAACAGATTTATTTCGATAATATTCCAATAAGTCAAACCTGCACCGGCTAGCCGTCGCGTGCCAATAGCCATTAAAATTAGTAAGAAAGAACGGACTTAAAGTCGTCTAATGACGTTGTCGCCCGCCAATCTTCAGGCAACATATGGAAATCCTCTTTAGAACTGACTTGACGATTGCATGGCGAGTCGTTGCCACAAAATGGTGGCTAGACATTCGTAGGCGGATGATTTGACGGACATAATGTGCCATTTCTTGAAGGCAAACATAAATATTTATTTTCAGCACTTTGCAACACCGCGAACTGTTTTGCTGGTTGGCTCGACCATATGTCACCAAAATTTGTTGTGATTGTAAAAGAGACTTTGGTGAAAGAAGCACCAGCAAGCGATGGTGAATGTGACACATTAACTGCACAAATCGTTTAAAACGACATATCAGTTCTAACGAATGTAGGCAAAAATCGCGAATAAATTCTGTCTTCAATTTGATATAGCATATAATGACTTTCTCATATAGCTACCAATTTGTCCGCTTTAGTTTTATGAAATATATGTTCGATGGGTATAATTTTAGCTTAGCGGAATATTTGCCGATTTGCATAGATACAAAAATTCCAAATTCCAGATTGGAATTATATCGATTAAAAGTATTTTTAAAACCGAGTACTTTAAACCTCACATCGCAAATCTATTGAAATAATAATCACTACAAAATACTTGAACACACACGCACACACGTTAAGTGCACTTGGGATTTTATGACGCGGGATTAGTTCGCTGTAATGCGTTAATCCTCGTTTTATGGCGGTCAACGTGTATTCGATGTTCAGGTACCTGTTAGGAGTTGAGTATTCATAAGTATTTTGGAAAAACCCGGGAAAACCAGAATATTTTTCTTTCATCACGTAGACTACCCGCGAAAAGATATTATTGTAAATAATTTTATCCCAAAATTAACAGGTAATTAAATATAATATTGGTGTGGGCATACTTTGTGTACCATTTAGAGGATAGAAGTAACTTCAAATCACACGCAATTTTTTTTGGCGAAGATAGTGTTTTTGGTTTCTCATCTCAAATATTCGAATATTTTGCTAGCTAAAGATCTAGCCTTTTACACATGTCCATTGAATTTATCATAATATTTAAGATAGATATTTGAAATAGTATTGTCCCATATAAAGTAAGGTCTTCGGCGCTTTTTCCAACCGATATGTCTGTGGCATTGAAGGGTATATGAACTCTTCACAGAAAATTTCCAATATTTCAATGTTTTGACATATCTGTAATTAAAATGACAAATCTCATCCTCGCCAGTGCATGTACCTTTCTTGTGGAGCAATAGGGAACATACATATAACGACAATTCTTCCAATCGATTGTTGTGAACCATATAGAAAATTCAGCAATTTCAATGGGGGTTTTCCTAAAATCTCAAAACCCTAAAATGTTGACATATATTATTAACGCATGGTACGGTGAAACATGTGTATAAAATCCTGAAAATACTCCAATTTAGAGGGTAATATTATATATGAGGCATACTAAAGCGGCACCAATATTAACAACATTGTGTAGAAATTAGCAACTACTTGGTGTTTTCATTATATAAGGGTTAGGCCTAATTAAGGGCCGATGTAGCTCAAGTTCCAAGCTAATATTTTAGTTTTGAATCCCAATACCGTCCATCACGCTAAATATTAAATAGGAAGGATGTTTTATATAGGACCTGGTCCTAAATGCGGTCGATACAGTTCATTCTCAAACCTCACGTTTTAGTTTTTATGTCGATATATTTCGAGAGAAAAATTATTACAACATATGGCTAAATCGACTAAATCGTTTTAGAATTCCATACTATGTGGGCCAGGGACTTACGCAGGAATGAATTTTTTCACAGTAAACTTATGTTTGCAACAGCGAATTTTTTCATTTTGTACTACCGGCCCCCCTGAAATGAAATCCTGTGTACGTTGCTGATGTGGGCTATGAACTGAAAATTTCGTCTACCGAATATCCCCCCTACTATGGTGGAATACAGCTATATGGGATAACCCCAATACACGGAAAAAATCCGCTATTTTAATATAAAAAGGGGGTTATAAGGGGACTACCCCTAAAAGGGGGTGAATATTAATAATTTTTGGTAGGAAGATTTGTTACCATATACGACTACAAAATACCAAATTACAGCGAATTCGGTTGAAAATCGTGCTCAAGAACCCCAAAATACCGAAAATTGGAGGGTACCCTTATATGGGGGCTACCCGAAAAAATGGACCTATATTTATAATTTATAGTGGAGAGATTTGCTACGCAATAAGAACTCAAAGTACTAAATTACAGCCAATTTGGTGAACAAATCCGGTCAAAACCCCCAAAAAACTGAAAATTGAGAGGTACAGTCCTATAGGTACTACCAGAAAAAGTGGACCTATATTTATATTTTTTAGTGGAGAAATGTGGTATCCAAAAAGAACCCATTTTACCAAATTTCAGCGAATTCGGTTGAAAAACGCGCTTAAGAACCCCGAAATACTGAAAATTTGGGGGTATCCTAATATGAGAGCTATGCCTAAACGTGGACCAATATAGCCAATCATCGAACTTGACCTGCCTGCGGACAAAAGACGACTCTATGCAAATTCGTTTAGACGCTAGAGTGATTACAACAGACAGACGGACAGACGGACATGCTTTGATCGTCATAGAATTTTACGCTGATCAAGAATATATATACTTTATAGGGTCGGAAATGATTATTTCGATGCGTTACAAACGGAAAAATAAAATTAATATACCCTCCATACTATGGTGGAGGGTATAAAAATACATATAGCTAATATGGTTGAAAAATGTGCCCAAACATTTCAAAATACCGAAATTTGGAAATATACCAAAATTGATCATTTTTGGAATTAAGAGATTTTCTATGGGAATCTTTAATATGAAATTACAGCCAAAAAGCTTAACCAAACTACCTTAAATATCTTGATTTGGAAGATCCCGTTATACGGGTGCTACACTTATAATAGATCGATATTGCTCCATATTCCCTATTAATATGGAGCAATATCGATCTATTATAAATCTTATATGTATCTTCAAAATTACAAATTACAGCCACAAAATACCATATCCTACCAAAACGTGTTCTAATAAATCACATTTTCAATAACAAACCTCCAATGTGTTATGTGCAGAACTCAACTCAATCGCAATCTTAAATATTGCGATATTTATCATGATTTAAATTGACTAACGTGAATGTACATTTACATAGGATTATATTCTGATCAAGAAATATGGTATCTCCGGTGAATATTTCGAGGTGTTGCTATCTTTGGGGTACTGATAGTCTGGGGAAAATATTTTTTTTAAATATTCGTATGGAAAATGGGGTCTCTGGATCCATGTTTTTATAGTCTCCATATAACTGTACACCTCGATTTAAGGTATTTTTGTCTATTAGCCACATTTTACCCAGGTGTTTTACCAGGTCATTAAAGTATTTTAATACTATCCATTTTAAATCGATTTGATAACAGAAACCCGGAATTAGGGTGTAAGATGTTGTATTACCGATTCAATATAGTAAATACCCAAATAAATACCGCAAATGGGTATTTACCCACTCCTTGGGCATTTACCAGCTAAATACCCGATAAATACCACTAATGAGGGTATACACACTTTAATACGTGGCTCATTAAAATATTGGTTTTAGACCCCACGTTTCTTTGGGCCAAATCCGTTTCAGAATATTTGGAGTACCTCCGCCACAAAATGGTCAAAAATATGCAAAGAATTAATTTGATAATATCATGCAAACGGTCTATCCGATTTGAACCAATCTTTGTACAACCTATCATCTTTACCAAGCCTAGATCAAGGTCCGCACCTTCTGGTACCTCTTAAACAAAGAGTAAACATTTTCAATATTTATAAATCCGATATTAGGCGAATGGAATGTTCGATTTTATCCAAACCTTGAACAACCTTTTATATTTACCAAACATAGATCAAGTTCGAAGATGGGACCCATTAATCCACACCAAAGTACCTATATATCTTTTGATTTGCACGAAATTTGGCACAGCGTACTGAATTAAGACTATAGAGATGTGTGTTAAGTTTCGTGAAAATCGGTTCAGATTTAGATATAACTATCATATATAGTTTCGTACGATTTTATGAAAATGGTGCACCAAAGCCCCTATATATCCTTTGATTTGTACGAAATTTGGCATAGCGTACTGAATTAAGTCTGGCACGATGTGTGTTATATTTCGTGAAAATCGGTTCAGATTTAGATATAGGATAGTTTCGTCCGATTTTAGGTATACAGTGCACCAATGTCCCTATGTATCCTTCGATGTGCGCGAAATTTGGCATAGCGTACTGAATTAAGCCTGATGTGTATTAAGTTTCGTGAAAATCGGTTCAGATTTTGATATAGCTCCCATATATATTTTCGACCGATTTTACGTAAATTGTCCACCAAAGTCCCTATAAATATTAAAAATGTTTAGAATCGGTTCAGATTTCTATATAGCTCCCACATATTCATATAGCAATTTTACATAAAAGGCCCTTCAAACTCCTAATGTATCAAATTGAGACTTAAATGGCGTTATTGCGTTTTGTTGAAATTGGTGCAGATGCAGCCATTGCTTCCATATGTATTTCGAACGGGTGTCTGATTGAAATCAAATTTTTAACAGTGCGGTGTACCGAATAGCGTACGCTATAAAACGTTTTCTATACATTTGTCCCATGGTACGCAGACGACTCTAAATCTACCCGAATGAAATTAAAGAAAGACATGCCTATGTTCCTTCGAGATATGCGTATGTTCTTTCGAGGTAACATTGACATACAAATGTAATGTAAATACATATGCGCAATATACCCAAAGTGATGAAGGGTATCATATAGTCGGCCCAGTCCGACTTTACTACTTTCCTTACTGTTTTTTTTTTTGATTACATCAACATTTTTCACAATGTCGAGACAGTATTACATCAGGAAACATATGTAAGTGTAGACACGCCAATAAAGACAACACAACAAATTGTAATACGAAACGTATTTTAGACTAGTCCTCATAAAGTCATGAATGATTGTCAAACGATCAATGTCGACGAGGTACCGCCAACAGCACAATACTATCTTGCCGACATCAGAAATTAGGAAAACAATATTGACCCGCTGCTTTCATGGGCGTATGCTTCACAGAAGAAATGTACCAGCTTGGCTACATCCACAATGTAAGTGTGAAAATCTGCTAGTCTGTTTGTTTTGTCGCCTTGTGTCTATACAAATTATGACACCGGTGACAGTGATCGTCACCACGATTTATTTGTGTGGTAGTTGTCGAAACGAAATTTTCCTGTCGTCATTGATGTCCGAGTTAAGACACCTAACTGTTGTCCACCCACCGAGCTGTTGTTGTTTGTGGCTAAGTATTGTTCGACTAATTAGAAAGGAACGAACGCTGGGATTATTATTAATAATTGCAGTAGGATTGTTGCTAAGATATTTAATTGATATTACACAAAAAATGTTAATGTTCCTTCATTCATAAATTCTAAATCGTTCATACATAGAGATGGTATTTACCGGGTATTTACCGGGTAAATACCCAAGGGGTGGGTAAATACCGGGTAAATACCCATTTGCGGGTATTTATTTGGGTATTTACTATATTGACTCGGTAATACAACATCTTACACCCTATTTCCGGATTTCTGTTATCAAATCGATTTAGAATGGATAGTTTTACGATACTTTAAAGACGTGGGTAAATACTTGGGTAAATACCCGAGTTTTTACCCAAAAATTGGGTATAAACTCATTAACTGCCGAACCACTTGACATAGGCGGCCAAAATTTTGCACACATGTTTCTAATGACAAAGCAAATATAGAAATCCAACATGGGGACCCTGGGTCCAAGTTTTGATATAGCCCCCATATAACCGTATCTCCCGATTTAAGGTATTTTTTGCCTATTAGACACATTTTACAACCAAATTGGCTGTAATTTGGCACAGAGTGCTCTTTTTGGGTACAAAATGTCCATGCAAAATTTTATGTATGTAGGTCCACGTTTACTGGTAGCCCCCATACAAAGGTACCCCTATTTTGAGTATTTACCCAAAAATTGGGTATAAACTCATTAACTGCCGAACCACTTGACATAGGCGGCCAAAATTTTGCACACATGTTTCTAATGACAAAGCAAATATAGAAATCCAACATGGGGACCCTGGGTCCAAGTTTTGATATAGCCCCCATATAACCGTATCTCCCGATTTAAGGTATTTTTTGCCTATTAGACACATTTTACAACCAAATTGGCTGTAATTTGGCACAGAGTGCTCTTTTTGGGTACAAAATGTCCATGCAAAATTTTATGTATGTAGGTCCACGTTTACTGGTAGCCCCCATACAAAGGTACCCCTATTTTGAGTATTTACCCAAAAATTGGGTATAAACTCATTAACTGCCGAACCACTTGACATAGGCGGCCAAAACTTTGCACACATGTTTCTAATGACAAAACAAATATAGAAATCCAACATGGGGACCCTGGGTCCAAGTTTTGATATAGCCCCCATATAACCGTATCTCCCGATTTAAGGTATTTTTTGCCTATTAGACACATTTTAAGGCCAAATTGGCTGTAATTTGGCACAGAGTGTTCTTTTTGGGTACCCAATGTCCAT
The DNA here is from genome assembly GCF_032173495.1 of Musca vetustissima. Classification (NCBI taxonomy): domain Eukaryota; kingdom Metazoa; phylum Arthropoda; class Insecta; order Diptera; family Muscidae; genus Musca; species Musca vetustissima. The sequence goes on from NW_026880143.1 coordinate 289,987, forward strand.
GCAACATTTTATGTATGTAGGTCCACGTTTACTGGTAGCCCCCATACAAAGGTACCCCTATTTTGAGTATTTACCCAAAAATTGGGTATAAACTCATTAACTGCCGAACCACTTGACATAGGCGGCCAAAATTTGGCTCAGATGGTTTTTATATCAATACAAATATTGAAATCCAAAATGGGGCCCCTGGGTCCAAGTTTTGATATAGCCCCCATATAACCGTACCTACCGATTTAAGGTACTTTTACGATCAAATTGGTTGTAATTTGGCATAGTGAGATTTTTTTTGCACAAAATATTCATGCAAAATGTGGTTTTTGACACACATGGTTTAAAATCAATATTATTTCCTGTATGGGAAAAGGGGTCTTCAAAACACACGTCAAATAGTTCGGCTGTAAAAGAGTTTATAAATATATATAAATACCCAAAATCAGGACCGCTATATAGGACAGAAAAAGTTGACCAGAGCAAACAATTGGTACTCATAGAGAACTCTCTAAGCCAAATTCCAGCTAATCAAATTGGCTAATAGATAAAAATGTCCTTAAATCGGGAGATACGGTTATATGGGGGCTATATCAAAACTTGGACCCAGGGTCCCCATGTTGGATTTCTATATTTGCTTTGACATTAGAAACATGTGTGCAAAGTTTTGGCCGCCTATGTAAAGTGGTTCGGCAGTTAATGAGTTTATACCCAATTTTTGGGTAAATACTCAAAATAGGGGTACCTTTGTATGGGGGCTACCAGTAAACGTGGACCTACATACATAAAATTTTGCATGGACATTTTGTACCCAAAAAGAGCACTCTGTGCCAAATTACAGCCAATTTGGTTGTAAAATGTGTCTAATAAACAAAAAATACCTTAAATCGGGAGATATGGTTATATGGGGGCTATATCAAAACTTGGACCCAGGGACCCCATGTTGGATTTCTATATTTGCTTTGTCATTAGAAACATGTGTGCAAAATTTTGGCCGCCTATGTCAAGTGGTTCGGCAGTTAATGAGTTTATACCCAATTTTTGGGTAAAAACTCGGGTATTTACCCAAGTATTTACCCACGTCTTTAAAGTATCGTAAAACTATCCATTCTAAATCGATTTGATAACAGAAATCCGGAAATAGGGTGTAAGATGTTGTATTACCGAGTCAATATAGTAAATACCCAAATAAATACCCGCAAATGGGTATTTACCCACCCCTTGGGTATTTACCCGGTAAATACCCGGTAAATACCATATCTATATATAACTGATACCAAACTCTATTTGCTTATTTACGTAAAAAGACAAATGAGTTTTATTTTTTATAAAAATCACTAAAAGAGTTTTATAAATAACAATAATTTTTTACAGTTAAAACGTTAAAAAATAAATAATAAAAATTGATATTTTTATTTAGGCCACAAAATAATTGCTAGTTTATAACTGATTTGATATTACTTATAACAGTTACGATCACTGATTTTGTTTAATATGGGTTAAGAGCTTTGCTTACTTTTGATGTCAAGGGGGAGGGGGATAAGTAATTATAGAACTTTCATTGCTGTGATAGTAAGCCATTTGAACTGTCAAAGCATTCGACCCTCAAGATACAGTAACAAAGTGGGTGAGATAAGGTGTCTTCGTGTTGGTAGTGGTATCGTTTTTTTTTTGCGAATGCAAGCCAAGCGGTTAAAATTGTGAATGGTGTTTATGGTTCCGATACTGTTAAATCACTTTAATTTTCCTTCCGGAGACCACTGGACCGGTTATTGTCCTTCACTTCATCGATGTGTTGTAAGATTTCGAAATTTAATCTTTGAAGATACGGCAGGCTCAATATCTCTTGACGACTTGTGATATTAACTATAGTAGATGTAGCCGACGTCGGTACCATCTTGTGGTTTTTGTATATGGAGCCATTAATACATTATCAAATATGTATCTGTCATTATTGTAACGGTTCCTTCTAGGGTTTTTTATAGTGGCTCTGTTGTCGTTTATAATCATGACACCATCATCGACAATCTCAAATGATTCAAGATGACATGGTTTTGTGCTGCAGTGTGCTATAGTACTCGAATGAAGCTGTTGAGCTTGATGTACAGTTTCCGATTGCAATTTTACGATTTCCACAATTAGCTACGCTGTTGGTTTCAGCAAGAAGTAGTATTTTGCCATTATGTTGGACGCGGTGCAAAATTATTTTCTTACATACTAATCTGGGCTTGGGATATTTAATAAGGAAATGCAACATTTCATTATACAGTAGGACCTCAATTTATGATACTTCTGCAAGTCTGTTACAGTTGTTAAACTAGTTTGTAATAATTCATTTACATCATCGGAATCTAATAATGTATGATTAATTATACCTGCTTTTACATAATGAAATAATGTTTCAATTTCCGCAGTTATAATTCTGTTTCGCGTTAGTAATATTTCGTATAAATGCATTTCCAATAATTTTGTTGACAATATATGTTATTTATTTATCTTATCCTGTGTTTTACAGTTGATTGAAACCTGCTTGTTAATTGAATTTATATGTTCCTTCTTTCGAAATTTCAATAAAAAAGTTCCTCAATTTTTGAAAAGCCCAAACAATAGCTAAGAGCTCTCCCTCTTTAGAGTCATAGTTTTGCTCTTTATCTTTAAGGGTTCTGGAAATCATGGTGATTGGAGAACTGCTCCCAGACCCAATGATGAGGCGTCTGTTGTAAGATCAAAAGGTTTTAAAGTCAGGATAAAGAAGCATGACTTCTTCAGAAGCAAGGATTTATTTTAATTTTCTAAAGGTCTGCATTTGCTCTTAATTTTCACTCTTCTTGATTGGGAAGCAATAATCTTTCCCTAAAGAAATTTGATTTTTCCCGAGAAATTCTCATATTGGCCGCGTATAATCTGTCCAGTTTCACATGGTCTTCTTCGGTTTCAGAGAAAATAATTACGCCGTCGACGTAAACATAGCATGACTTTTCAATTTTCTCTCTTAGGACATCGTCGATGGCCCTTTGGAAAATGCTCTTAAGGCCAAAAGGAAGACCGTAAAATTCATATTTTCCATTTCCGACTGAGAATGCAGTTCTTTCACGATCTTGTTCAGATAGTGTTATTTGATGGAAACCCGTTTTTGTTTTTGTATTACCGTATTAATCCTTGCCCTTTTTTATCAACAACAGGCCGTATTATGCCGTTATGCAGAACTTATTTAACTTCAAACATTGATTGTTAACAAAATCTGCTACACCCATGGTAGCAGATTCCTAACTGTAGTTTTAAGTTCCCTACTTTGAATACCTTCCACCCATGGTACAATTATAAAAGGTAACAGCAAATCCCAGCTGATTTGATTCCAACGTAATACTAGTGTCAATATGAATTTGACAAATTATGCTTTTACAAATCACACAACAGGAAAATTGGGAACGCATACAATTTGAAATTGTTCTTTATTAATGTGCTCCCGTATTCAATTTACTCAATCTGCCTGCTGGGAAGGTTTGAGGAAGCAAATCTTTCTTGAAGGAATTACTCGCTATTCCAAGCATTGGCATATGTGTTACACATACATATGACAATGGCTCAATTAAAGGAAAGATATGGAAGCGATAGATATTAACTATAGTAGATGTGATATTAACTATAGTAGATGTAGCCGACGTCGGTACCATCTTGTGGTTTTTGTATATGGAGCCATTAATACATTATCAAATATGTATCTGTAATTATTGTAACGGTTCCTTCTAGGGTTTTTTATAGTGGCTCTGTTGTCGTTTATAATCATGACACCATCATCGACAATCTCAAATGATTCAAGATGACATGGTTTTGTGCTGCAGTGTGCTATAGTACTCGAATGAAGCTGTTGAGCACAAGTTGGTTGGGAATATTCTTGCCAAAATGATGAACTTGATGTACAGTTTCCGATTGCAATTTTACGATTTCCACAATTAGCTACGCTGTTGGTTTCAGCAAGAAGTAGTATTTTGCCATTATGTTGGACGCGGTGCAAAATTATTTTCTTACATACTAATCTGGGCTTGGGATATTTAATAAGGAAATGCAACATTTCATTATACAGTAGGACCTCAATTTATGATACTTCTGCAAGTCTGTTACAGTTGTTAAACTAGTTTGTAATAATTCATTTACATCATCGGAATCTAATAATGTATGATTAATTATACCTGCTTTTACATAATGAAATAATGTTTCAATTTCCGCAGTTATAATTCTGTTTCGCGTTAGTAATATTTCGTATAAATGCATTTCCAATAATTTTGTTGACAATATATGTTATTTATTTATCTTATCCTGTGTTTTACAGTTGATTGAAACCTGCTTGTTAATTGAATTTATATGTTCCTTCTTTCGAAATTTCAATAAAAAAGTTCCTCAATTTTTGAAAAGCCCAAACAATAGCTAAGAGCTCTCCCTCTTTAGAGTCATAGTTTTGCTCTTTATCTTTAAGGGTTCTGGAAATCATGGTGATTGGAGAACTGCTCCCAGACCCAATGATGAGGCGTCTGTTGTAAGATCAAAAGGTTTTAAAGTCAGGATAAAGAAGCATGACTTCTTCAGAAGCAAGGATTTATTTTAATTTTCTAAAGGTCTGCATTTGCTCTTTATTTTCACTCTTCTTGATTGGGAAGCAATAATCTTTCCCTAAAGAAATTTGATTTTTCCCGAGAAATTCTCATATTGGCCGCGTATAATCTGTCCAGTTTCACATGGTCTTCTTCGGTTTCAGAGAAAATAATTACGCCGTCGACGTAAACATAGCATGACTTTTCAAGTTTCTCTCTTAGGACATCGTCGATGGCCCTTTGGAAAATGCTCTTAAGGCCAAAAGGAAGACCGTAAAATTCATATTTTCCATTTCCGACTGAGAATGCAGTTCTTTCACGATCTTGTTCAGATAGTGTTATTTGATGGAAACCCGTTTTTGTTTTTGTATTACCGTATTCATCCTTGCCCTTTTTTATCAACAACAGGCCGTATTATGCCGTTATGCAGAACTTATTTAACTTCAAACATTGATTGTTAACAAAATCTGCTACACCCATGGTAGCAGATTCCTAACTGTAGTTTTAAGTTCCCTACTTTGAATACCTTCCACCCATGGTACAATTATAAAAGGTAACAGCAAATCCCAGCTGATTTGATTCCAACGTAATACTAGTGTCAATATGAATTTGACAAATTATGCTTTTACAAATCACACAACAGGAAAATTGGGAACGCATACAATTTGAAATTGTTCTTTATTAATGTGCTCCCGTATTCAATTTACTCAATCTGCCTGCTGGGAAGGTTTGAGGAAGCAAATCTTTCTTGAAGGAATTACTCGCTATTCCAAGCATTGGCATATGTGTTACACATACATATGACAATGGCTCAATTAAAGGAAAGATATGGAAGCGATAGAAATATAAATTTGATAGATTTTCATTCATGTTTTTCAATTTTTATTTTGAGGATTCGAAAATATTCCATTTTCAAAATAAAAATAATTTGATGATAATTTGTTTGTTTGTTTACATTTTTCAGTCAAATCAGTTGA